>NW_028046400.1:0-9308 GCF_054177405.1 Leptonychotes weddellii
TACTGGGGAGAAGCCACACACGATCACCCAGTGCAGGGCAACTTTACAAAGCAGAAAAAGTCATGACACCTGGGGAGAATGCAAGAACGCCTTTGGTCCCAAACACACACATAGTCAGGACCAGGGTGTCCACCTTGGAAGACAGTCCTTTGTGTGCAGTGAATGCGGGAAAGCATTCAGGTACAAATCCTTATTTGCCATACACCAGAGATCCCATACTGGAGAAAGATATCATGAGTTTGGTAAATGGCAAACACCAGCCCTGAATGAACATGGAAAGACTCACAGCGCATCCAGACAGTACACGTGCAGCAAATGTGGGAAATCCTTAGGCCACAAATCTGTCCTCATTCATCCCCAGAGATGGCACAGTGGAGTGAAGAGTTACGTTTGCAGTGGATGTGCAAAAGCTGTTAGCTGTAGCTCAGTGTTGATTACTCATAGGATTCAACCTGGAGAAAGGTTTTATAAGTGTCGTGGCTGTGCAAAATCTTTTCCCTCTATGTCTGCCCTCTCATATCATCAGAGATCTCATGCAGGAGAAAGACGGTACGAGTGCAGTGATTGTGGGAAATCTTTTACCAGCAGTTCTGTCCTCCATTATCACCAGAGAGTTCATAGTGGAGAAAGGCCTTATCAGTGCAGTAAATGTGGCAAGTCCTTTCTCCGAAGAAATAGCCTCAATGTACATATAAAGGTTCACTCAGGTGAAAGGCCTTATAAATGTAACGCATGTGGGAAATCTTTAAAGTGTAAGTCAGCATTCATTAAACACCAGCGCGTTCACACAGGAGAAAGGCCTTATGAGTGCAGCGAATGTGGCAGGTCTTTTCTCCGAAGAAATACTCTGAATGTACACATAAAGGTTCACTCAGGTGAAAGACCTTATAAATGTAACGAATGTGGTAAGTCATTTAAGTTTAAGTCAACATTCATTAAACACCAGAGAATTCACACAGGGGAGAGGCCTTATGAGTGTAGTGAATGTGGGAAATCTTTTATCTCTAGGACTGACCTACGGTATCATCAGAGAATTCACACAGGAGAGAGACCTTATCAGTGCAGCGAATGTGGCAAGTCCTTTGTCCGAAGAAATATCCTCAAGGTACACAGAAAGGTTCACTCAGGTGAAAGGCCTTATAAATGTAATGAATGTGGGAAATCTTTGAAGTGTAAGTCATCGTTGATTAAACACCAGAGAATTCACACAGGAGAAAGGCCTTATGAGTGCAGTGAATGCGGGAAGTCTTTTATCACTAGTTCCGTGCTTCATTCTCACCAGAGAGTTCACACTGGAGAAAGGCCTTATGAATGCAGTGAATGTGGGAAATCTTTTACCACTAGTTCTGTCCTCCGTGATCATCAGAGACTTCATACTGGAGAAAGGCCTTATGAATGCAGTGAATGTGACAAAACTTTTACTACAAGTTCTGCCCTCCATTATCACCACAGAGTTCACACTGGAGAGAGACCTTATGCATGCAGTGAATGTGGCAAGTCCTTTGTCCGAAGAAATAGCCTGAGTGTGCACCTGAAAGTTCACTCAGGTGAAAAGCCTTATAAATGTAATGTATGTGGGAAATCATTGAAGTGTAAGTCAACATTCATTCAACACCAGAGAATTCACACAGGAGAAAGGCCTTATGAGTGCAGTGAATGTGGGAAATCTTTTTCCGCTACCTCTGTCCTTCGTTCTCACCAGAGAGTACACACGGGAGAAAGACCTTATGAATGCAGTGAATGTGGAAAATCTTTTACGTCTAGTTCTGCCCTCCGTTCTCACCAAAGAGTGCACACCGGAGAAAGGCCTTATGAGTGCAGTGACTGTGGCAAGTTCTTTCTCCACAGAAATAGCCTCAATGTACACATCAAGGTTCACTCAGGTGAAAGACCCTATAAATGTAATGAATGTGGGAAATCTTTGAACTATAAGTCAACATTCATTCAACACCAGAGAATTCACACAGGAGAAAAGCCTTATCTGTGCAGTGAATGTGGGAAGTCTTTTAGTCATAGCTGTGCCCTCCGGTACCATCGTCAGAGTCACCTTGGAATAAGTCCTTATGATTGTAGTGAATGTGGGAAATCTTTTACCACTAGTTCTGTCCTCCGTGATCACCAGAGACTTCACACTGGAGAAAGGCCTTATGAGTGCAGTCAGTGTGGGAAATCTTTCACCACTCGTTCTGTCCTCCGTTCTCATCAGAGAGTTCACTCTCGGGAAAGGCCTTATGAGTGCAGTGAATGTGGCAAGTCCTTTGTCAGAAGAAATAGCCTCAATGTACATGTAAAGGTTCATTCAGGTGAAAAGCCTTATAAGTGTCATGAATGTGGGAAATCTTGGAAGTGTAAGTCGACGTTCATAAAACACCAGAGAATTCATACAGGAGAAAGGTCTTTTGCTTGCAGTGAATGTGGGAAATCTTTTTTCAGTCATGATGCTCTCAGTTATCATCACAGAGTTCACAGTGGCAACAGGCCTTAGGGGTGCTGCTGTTGTAGGGAATCTTTCAGCTGTATCTTCAGTCTCCTTCAACAGGAGGAAATACAATTAATAGAGTCCTTATGGGCAGTATTACGAACTGAATGTTTATGTTCACTAAAATTGATATGTTCAATCCCTATCCTCTAATTCAATAGGATTAGCATGTGATGTCTTGGGAGATAATTCAAAGATATAGTTTCATAAAAATCTGAATTAAGGGGCGCCTGGGTGGCTCAGTTGGTTAAGCAACTGCCTTCGGCTCAGGTCATGATCCCAGGGTCCTGGGATCGAGTCCCACATCGGGCTCCCGGCTCAGCGGGGAGCCTGCTTCTCCCTCTGACCCTCTCCTCTCTCATGCTGTTTCTCTCTTTCTCGCTCTCCAATAAATAAATAAATAAAATCTTTAAAAAAAAAAATCTGAATTAACCCTGGAGTGAGGTCTCATGAGTATGTGAATGACACAATTCCTTTAGCTCATTATCTGTCTTCATTCCACACTACAGAGTTCACACTGCAGAAAGAGTTAAAATATCATAGAACGTGAGGCAGCCACCTTCCTGAATGGAACTTTGTTCACCTGAATGTCTACAGTTCAGTGACTTTCCATAAGTTCCAGTCTTTTGGGAAATATTCAGAAGTTGCATATTGCGTTCTGATGTGTCTGAAGTTATTGCTAGAAATCACTGCCAGATTCCATGGCAGAAGTCATCTCTGCCACCTGGATGGTCCCAATAACGTGTCAGTCACCACCCAATATGCTTAAGAATGCTGACCTCTCCTTTGTCATTTGCTGATGGAAATGATGGGTAATTGAGCCTCTTCATTTCCTTCTGATTTTGGTCATGCATGTGACCCAGTGTTGACCATCAGTACCTGATCTGTGTTCTGGGTGGTTACTTGCACAGGAAGACTAAATCTCTTAGGGACTTGGTCTTACCATGCTTCTGATAAATCTTTGCAGCTTCCAAGTCAGTAACAGGAATTGGATGCCACTTGTTGCTCTGGTTTATGCATGAATAGATGTCTTTTTTTTTTTTTTAAGATTTTATTTATTTATTTATTTGAGAGAGAGAGAGAGAGAGAAACAGCATGAGAGGGGAGAGGGTCAGAGGGAGAAGCAGGCTCCCCGCCGAGCCAGGAGCCAGATGTGGGACTCGATCCCAGGACCCCGGGACCATGACCTGAGCCGAAGGCAGTCGCTTAACCAACTGAGCCACCCAGGCGCCCAATAGATGTCTTTTTTATTTAATTACCTGTTATTTTAGGTGTTGTGTTCCCTCTAAGGAGTGGTTTGAAAGCAGAATTGGGCTCTGCCCGCATGGAGGAGTGAACAGATTTCACTGTATTCCAAATTTATTGTGTCGCAGAGAAGATAATATCTACATACATACAGCATTAGTATTCTCCAGCCCGGGCCTTAATTTGCATTAACTCTAAAACCTATCTGATGGGCTGAATGTGCACCCACAATTCGTATTTTGAAGTTATAACCCCCACAACCTCACAATGTGACTATAGTTAGATATAGCATCTTCATAGAGATCATAAGTTGAAATGGGTTATTAGGATGGACTCTTATTCAGTATAGCTCGCTTCATGATAAGAAGAGATGAGGATATAGGCACACACGGTTGACTGTGAAGGTAGGGAATCCTCATCTACAAGCCATCCCAGAACCCTTGAGTTCACAACCTGAGCTGAAAATGGATGCTTAACTGACTGAGCCACCCAGACACCCCTCTTACCTTTTACTTTGGTCATTCGCCTCTGACGTTGTCATACATATATGTCCCTTTCAGTCTACAGTACTGTTTTCTTCTCTGGATGTGTACCACTATTGATCTCTTCATCTGTTTGGAGCATGTGGGTTATTTCCAGTGTTTCCCTTTCACAAACGAATCCCTTATTATGAAAGTTATATTTTCATTATAATTCCTTATGCAGATAGAGGTTTTATTTTTCTTCTATTAAGACTCAAAGCACAATGGCTAAGTCACAGGTAGGTGAGTGTTAACATTTTCATGAAAGGGCCAAAATGGGATCTAAACTGTTCACCACTGCATTCCCACCAGGCATATGTGAGAGTTGTAGTATCTTCAGTCCCTGACAGTCCTTGATAGGGCCAGTCTTTAATGTCAGCCCTTTTAATGCATGTGTAGTGCTATGTTGTAATTGCATTTCCTAGGGATTTCTGATTTTCAGCATTTTTTCATGTGTTTATTTACCACGTGTATATCTTTTGTGGTGCAATTTCTGTTCCTATCATTTGCCTATTTTCTTTGATGTGAGTTATGTCAGTTTCTTTGTAGTTCCCTTTTTAATTACAAATAAGATATGCACACAACAAAGATACATGTTGGAATTTTCCTCATTCACACATGGTGTGACATTGTTCTCAGTGGAGTCATAGTAATACTGGAAGGCTATTTCTTCATTATTTTTCCTGAGATTTTTTGTGTCCTGCACAATGTCATAGCCCAAAATACCTTACACAGTTAAGTCTAGGGTGCATTCTTACCATTATGTTCTCATTTTCTTCTTAAATCCAGCCATTCAGAAAAACAAAACTCTATCTCCGCTTTGTAGTGTTTGCCAATTTCCAGAGTGTAAATTCTTTCACTATGAGAGCAGGATATGCTTAGAAAAAGGTGCAGAATAACTATGTGGGTGTTTGGTGGAAAACCACTCACTGGGGGTTTTGAGCTGGCTGGAGGTCTGCAGGAGCCTCACAGGCAGGAGACGTTAATCCTGACAGGCCGCAGGGGAGGGACGTCCCTGAACACCCTGATTGGTGACTGAAAATCTGGCTGGTCTCAACCTAGTAGTGGCAGTTTTGTCAGGCATGCCCACTGGGTTCTGAGTTGTTTTCTCCCATCCCGCCCAGTACACTGAAAGAACTTCTCACCCTGGAGCACCATCCTCCAAGTGATTTTTTTTTTTTTAAGATTTTATTTATTTATTTGACAGAGACACACCAAGAGAGGGAACACAAGCAGGGGGAGTGGGAGAGGAGAAGCAGGCTTCCCGCGGAACAGGGAGCCCGACACGGGGCTCGATCCCAGGACCCTGGGATCATGACCTGAGCCGAAGGCAGACGCTTAACCGACTGAGCCACCCAGGCGCCCCCTCCAAGTGATTTATTTCCTTCTCTTTCCTCCTCCTGCTCCTCCTCCTCCATTTTATTTATTTGACGGCACAAGCAGGGGGAGCGGCAGAGGGAGAGGCAGAAGCAGGCTCTCTGCTGAGCAGGGATCTGGATGTGGGGTTAGATCCAAGACCCTGTGATGATGACCTGAGCCAAAGGCAGACACTTAACCAACTGAGCCACCCAGGCGCCCTCCTTCTCTTTCTGTAATAGTTGACTGCTGGTCCCGCAAGGGGTCTACACAGCCTTGGGCTGTGTTTCCAGACAGCTGTCTGAGGGGAAGCCTGCTAGGCCTTTGGAGGGGGTGGGCGCTTGGGTCATTTCCAGCCTCCCCCTATCCTGGAAGGACTGGGAGCCAGGTGCGGTGGAGGCTGTCTCAGAATAGATCTGGGGTCAGTGTTGGTGCAGTTTTTGTTTGTTACCTCCAGGTGGTGACTTTGGCCTTTTGTTTGAACTATCCCATTTGACCTTCTGCCTGTTTTGATCCACTTTCAGCTTCCATGGCAAGGGGCACCCCTTCCACCCGAGGGCTTGCATGTCAGAAGGATCTTTTGTGGGGCGCCTGGGTGGCTCAGTCGTTAAGTGTCTGCCTTCGGCTCAGGTCATGATCTCAGGGTCCTGGAATCGAGCCCCACATCGGGCTCCCTGCT
This sequence comes from Leptonychotes weddellii, assembly GCF_054177405.1. Taxonomy (NCBI): domain Eukaryota; kingdom Metazoa; phylum Chordata; class Mammalia; order Carnivora; family Phocidae; genus Leptonychotes; species Leptonychotes weddellii. The sequence goes on from NW_028046400.1 coordinate 6,281, forward strand.
CCGCGGGAAGCCTGCTTCTCCCTCTCCCACTCCCCCTGCTTGTGTTCCCTGTGTCTCTGTTAAATAAATAAATAAAATCTTAAAAAAAAAAAAAGGATCCTTTGCATTTGTAGGTTGGGGGATGCACAGGAAGGTCAGGTTTCCTGGTTCAACCTGAAGCTGCCAGCTGGGCTCTGATGGGTCTCAGCTCCTCTCACCTAGAGCTTAGTGGCTACAGCAGGGGACCATCTCACCTGTAGTGGACCAGTTCTGGGACTCTAGAAGTTTGGCACTGACTTTTGCCAGCTGTGCAAGAGAGTGGAGGAGGCGGTGGCAGGCAATGTAAATCTCTTTAAGGCTGCCCTTAATGCATGGGCTGTAATGACAATGGCTTAAAAGAAATTCATTTAACTTATCAGCATTTTTATTTTTCAAAAAAAAAAAAGGAAGGAGGGAAAAAGGAAGAAAGGGAGATAGGAAGAAAAAGAAAAAGGAAGGAGAGGAGAGAGGAAGGGAGGAAGAGGAAGAAAGAAAGGAAAAAAAGAAGGAAAGAAAGAAAAAAGGGGAGGGCAGAGGAGAAAGAAAGAAAGAAAAAGAGGAAGAAAGGGAGGGAGGGGAGAGGAGAGATGAGGAGAGAGGAGAGCCAGGAGGGGTACATCTTCTCGGGCAAGGAAGTGTGTACCCAGGTTGGGTGCTAATATGGGAACCTCTTCCTCTTTCTCTGTGAACCCTCCTGTGAGCGAGATGGCATCTTGGGGGGTCAGTGAGAAAGGGGCTGAGCATGTGGAGATCTGTGTGGGGTCTCCTGAGCATCTCAGTACCAGGCAGGAGACAGGGGTGGCTCAGGAACAAAGGAGGTAACTGGAGGGAGTCAGCAACCTGGGTAGAAGATTTAGGAAGGACCCTCTGGGATGAGTTCCCATACTTCCTCTGGAGCCTAAGTTCCCACCGCTGATCCTTAAGGCAATACCTTCCCAAGACCATTGACCATTTTTTTTTAAGACTTTATTTATTTGACAGAGAGATAGAAAGTACAAACAGGCAGAGCAGGCAGAGGGAGAGGGAGAAGCAGGCTCTCCCGCTGAGCAGGGAGCACAACGTGGGGCTCGATCCCAGGACTCTGGGATCATGACCTGAGCTAAAGGCAGACGCTTAACCAACTGAGCAACCCAGGCGTCCCTAAAACTTTCTAAGGTTTTAACAAACTTTCCCCAAGATTTAAATCGTGAACAAAGTCTCGTTGACTAATTAGGCTTGTTTGTTTGGTATGTTACATTCTGGTACGGGGTCATCATCACTTGATATTCTGGCTATTGAAGTGTTATGTGTCACAGAATAACTGAGTTTCTTTGTCAATTATATCATAATGAACTCTCAGATCATTAACAATGTCCATTTCTGAGTTTTTCTTATTTATAATTGTTCTTATTCTTTTGCAAAATGAGTTTTCATCTTCAAGGAGGTTCATATAAAGGACTTTTAGGACAAAAACAGGTATTCAGTATCTTTAAGATCATAAAAATGAAATGAGTAAGAATTTCCAGAACCAACTAAAAGCTACATTCAAACTAAACAAGAACTAGTAACATGGGACTAAATGAACTAAGAATATGATTATAGTTTTGTGACTCTTGCTTGAAACATTGCTGGTTGTCTAATGTTTTCTCTTCCAGATTAAGGAAACTTTCTCTTAAGATATCTATGACTTACAGAAAGGTGAAAAAAGTATTCATTTGTGAACAAATTTAAGCATTTAGCTTTTCTCTCTACCTGAACCCTCTGAAATTCAAAAGGTCTCAGTGAGTATTCTTTCTTCCATGGCAATCAGGAGTCATTTGCATAAGTTCAGTAATTGTTCTCCTTGTAACAGGACACCATTGTAAACATTGGTTATTTTACCAAGGCTTTGACTGGAATGTCATATTTGAGAGAGGCATGTATAGAGTCAGATATGACCAAACAGCTTTAAGGATCTAAGGTTGACTTTATGAAACCTGGAGCCATAAAGCCCCATGGAACTGTTGGCCTGTTCCCTTGCTTCTTAGAGTTCCCAGCAGCCTCACCAGGTGAGTAAAGAATGTCACTTCCTGGCAGTGCAGGAACGTCAGCATACTTTGGGGCCCTCAGGAAGAGGAATCCAACCAAATGTACAGGTATTGCAGGCATGTCTGATGGCAAGTACTTGGCTTGGCTTCTGGCCTGGAGAGGCTACTAAAAGTTCAACCTAGAGATTCCTTATAAAAGTTCCAGCAAAGCAGATTCTATAAGATCTATATGACCAATCATTATTCTTGCTGAGCTTATGTAAATGATTAGGCCATGTTTGTTAAAATTGGACTTGTTTTGGGCGCCTGGGTGGCTCAGTTGGTTGAGCGACTGCCTTCGGCTCAGGTCATGATCCTGGAGTCCCGGGATCGAGACCCACATCGGGCTCCCTGCTCGGCAGGGAGTCTGCTTCTCCCTCTGACCCTCTCATGCTCTATCTCATTCTCTGTCTCAAATAAATAAATAAAATCTTTAAAAAAAAAAAATAAATAAATAAAAATAAAATAAAATTGGACTTGTTTTTCAAATAAATTAGTCCTGATTTGGCTATCTCTGATTAAAAATGAGGGTTATTTTAGAAAGAAGAATTGTGTTTCAATAACACACCTTTGTGGATGTTAAATTCTATATCTGATTGTCTTTAAATGTTCTTTACCTAAGCTAGACAACTTGAGGTAGACTTCAGAGAAATTACCACAGTAGCTCATGTATAGACAACCTTCTTGTTATTCTGTGGGGATAACAACAGGACCCCATGGACATATTATTATTTGAACAATGGAAAATGGGATTGATTCCCCAACAATTTTTTTTTTTTTTAAAGATTTTATTTATTTATTTGAGACAGAGAGAATGAGAGAGAGAGAGCACATGAGAGGGGGGAGGGTCAGAGGGAGAAGCAGGCTCCCTGCCGAGCAGGGAGCCCGATGCGGGACTCGATCCAGGGACTCCAGGATCATGACCTGAGCCGAAGGCAGTCGCTTAACCAACTGAGCCACCCAGG
>NW_028046401.1:0-429 GCF_054177405.1 Leptonychotes weddellii
CCCTGCCTCTCTCCAAACTACAAGCCACTGCTAAAAGAAGCAGGGGGCAGGCCCTAAATGAATGTCTAGTTGGTACAGAATTCCCTCCCACAGAGCAGCCCCAATGATAAAGTCATAGATTCTCCCCTGTTTCCAGAGAAGGAAGCAGTCTATTTCAGTCATATTTTATCAAAGGATAAAAGTTAAATGAATTCAGGGGTGCCTGGGTGACTCAGTCGGTTAAGCGTCTGCCTTTGGCTCAGGTCATGATCCCAGGGTCCTGGGATCAAGTCCCACATGGGGCTCCTTGCTAAGCAGGGAGCCTGCTTCTCCCTCTGCCTGCCGCTCCCCCTGCTGTGAGCTCGCTCATGCGCGCACTCTCTCTCTATTTCTCTGACAAATAAATAAATAAAATCTTAAAAAAAAATAAAGTGATAAATAGAAATCAAA
>NW_028046402.1:0-429 GCF_054177405.1 Leptonychotes weddellii
TTCCTACCAGAGGACCTGAATTTTGGAGAATAATTAAGGAAGACACCACTAAAAAGGAGAGAAATGTTACTTTACTTTGGAAGGTACTCCTGCTTTTATGTTACTCTTAAATTTTATTTTTATGCTCACGAAAGATTGACTTGGTTGTTTCCATTCTGAGATGGGATTGCAAAGAGCTCTGTGGAGGGGGCCCTGGAACAGAGTGTGGGAATTCATTCTGTTCTCAGCTCAACTGAGCTCTAGAGCTCAGTCAGCATTATTTTGGCGGAGTCACTTAGACTCTTCAGCCGCAGCTTCCTGATCTGTATAAATGCAGGGCTGGACTAGATGATGCCTGCTCAGATCTTACTCCCCCCCCCCGCCCACATTGTTCCACACCCTGCAGGGACACATGTGTATGTGTTTGTATTTATTTTTGTCCGTTATGTC
>NW_028046403.1:0-429 GCF_054177405.1 Leptonychotes weddellii
ATAAAATCTTTAAAAAAAAAAAGATGCCATAAGAGATAGAAATTTCTAGACCTCTGAGATCCAAAGTCAGCAAGTCTGGGATCAGGTCAGGGAAAGGCTTAATTGCAAAAGTAGTATTTCCAACTGGGATTTGTAGGAAGAGACTTGAGGGGAACCTGAAGGGAAGGGGCAGCACTGGGCTATCTAAAAGAGAGAAAACGCGGGATATCTGGCTGGCTTAGTCAGAAGAGCATGCAATTCTTGATCTCTGGGTTGTGAGTTTAAGCCCCACGTTGGGTGTAGAGATCACTTAAATAAATAAATATTTTTAAAAAAGATAGAGAGAGAAAACACCCCAAGTAAACACATGTGTAAGTACAAGGCAGTTCAGAAACACACATACTACATTTTGGGTGGAAAGCCAGCTACAGGGAATAAAGAGGGCACGCT
>NW_028046404.1:0-429 GCF_054177405.1 Leptonychotes weddellii
GTCCGAGACACTTAGGAAAGCAGCCCGCACAAGGGAGGCGCTCACGAAACGCCAGTCAGTGCTTGGAAACATACGCCGGGCCGGTGGGCGCTGGCGGGAGGGGCGGGGGCAAAAGGCGCGCTCACCGAGCTCGGGGACGGAGCACGGGGCAGGCGGCTGCCCCAGGCCAAGCGGCCGGCCCCCGCTGCACCACCCTGGCCTCCACGGGCAGCAGGGGAAAGGGAGGGAGTGGAGGCGACTTCCCAGAGCTGTCAAACTCCGAGGAGGTGCGGGGGTGCAGGGGAGCACCGCGGCCCGGGAAGCAGGGGGCACAGCCCAGGGGCCAGCCCAGGAAGGGTCTTCCGCTGGGAGAACTTTCTGCAGCCAACCACAGCTGAAGTCTGGAAGTGGGGAGACCAGGAGGTTCTTCGGCCCATGAAGATAGAAAAT
>NW_028046405.1:0-429 GCF_054177405.1 Leptonychotes weddellii
GCAGCTGAGGTCGAAGAGGTTGTTGCCTGTGTTCTCCTTTAGGATTTTGATGGACTCCTGTCTCACATTTAGGTCTTTCAACCATTTGGAGTCTATTTTTGTGTGTGGTGTAAGGAAATGGTCGTTTCATTCTTCTGCAGGTGGCTGTCCAATTTTCCCAACACCATTTGTTGAAAGAGACTGTCTTTTTTTCCATTGGACATTCTTTCCTGCTTTGTCGAATATTAGTTGACCATAGAGTTGAGGGTCCATTTCTGGGCTCTTTATTCTGTTCCACTGATCTATGAATCATCAAGACAGTATGGTACTGGCATTATTAAGATTTTCACTCAGGATTTTGTGGGGAAAAAGTTGCATCATCCACCATACTCTCAGACACAATAAAATTTTCTTTAGAGATTTCTTTTCAATTCCACCAAATTCTTCTTG
>NW_028046406.1:0-428 GCF_054177405.1 Leptonychotes weddellii
CCCCCCCCCCCCCCGCCTTCCTGCCTCTCTCTGCCACAGCCTGCTGCAAGCACCGATGCTCATTCAGCACTCCAGCCATTCTGAACTGGCTGTGCTCAGACTTCAGACGTACTCCTACCTCGTGGCCTTACAAATATCCTATTTTTTCCCTGCTAAATGTCAATTCCCTGTCTGCCAAATTACCACGTGACTTATTCTTCCCCTTCTCGCAGGTGTTGGCTCTCACCTCCTCAATGAAGGTGACCTTCCTCAGCCACCCAATTCAAACGTGCCAACACCTATTTCCTCTCCCACATCCCCGATCTTCCTTCCCCTTTTTCTTTCTGTCCACTGCACTTATAAGAATTTAACCTACTACAGAAAAAGCCTACACACTATCTCCCAATTAATATTTTCTCAGTGGAATACCTCTTGGTTATTAAGGCCCA
>NW_028046407.1:0-428 GCF_054177405.1 Leptonychotes weddellii
TATCACCTTTGTTGATGATCTCATCTATTCTCAAATCTTCCATCTTTATTCAGTGAGTTCCAAATCTGTATCTCTGGCCCTGACAGCTCCCAAACACCATCTTTAAATTTACAACTCTGTAAGAATTTTATCATTACTGCTTCTCCTGGTAGCATGTCTAAATCCTACCGCCTTACCTTTTCCCAAACTATTTTTTTTTTAAAGATTTTATTTATTTATTTGACAGAGAGAGATATAGTGAGAGAGGGAACACAAGCAGGGGGAGTGGAAGAGGGAGAAGCAGGCTTCCCGCGGAGCAGGGAGCCCAATGCAGGGCTTGATCCCAGGACCCTGGGATGACCTGAGCCGAAGGCAGACGCTTAAGGACTGAGTCACCCAGGCGCTCCCCCAAACTATTTCTTCATCCCGACTTCCTAAATTTGAGCTAA
>NW_028046408.1:0-428 GCF_054177405.1 Leptonychotes weddellii
CCCCCCCCCCCCCCCCCCCCCCGCCGCGGGAAGAAAGGCCTGGCTGAGTCCCAGGCCTTCTCTGGCAGAGATCAAGGGGCCAGAGACGTGCCCTTTCTCCACACCCCAAGGAGGCTGGAGAGAGCAGCCCTGCCTGGACAGGAGGTGGCGGGGGGAGCTGGAGCAAGGAGCAAGGGTGCATGTGGAGGGACCCCTGGCAGGTCACCTCCCCAAGCCTCAGTTCCTCCTCTGGGAAGCGGCCATGAGGATGTCTCCCCCTAAGCCCGCTGGAAGTTTCCTCAGCAAAGTCCTTGGCCTGGGTGAGGCAGGGGCTGCGAGCTGTGGGGGGCAGTGCACTGCAGACACTCGCCGGGGAGCTCTGCAGGCCTGCCTCGAGGGCAGCCTTACTGGTGTCCAGGACTCTGCTGGGCGGGCTGCAGGGGGCAGCG
>NW_028046409.1:0-428 GCF_054177405.1 Leptonychotes weddellii
CATTTCTTTGTGTCTTCCTCCATTTCTTTCATGAGTATTTTATAGTTTTCTGAGTACAGATCCTTTGTCTCTTTGGTTAGATTGATTCCTAGGTATCTTATGGTTTTGGGTGCAATTGTAAATGGGATCGACTCCTTAATTTCTCTTTCTTCTGTCTTGTTGTTGGTGTATAGGAATGCCACTGATTTCTGTGCATTGATTTTATATCCTGCTACTTTACTGAATTCCTGTATGAGTTCTAGCAGTTTTGGGGTGGAGTCTTTAGGGTTTTCCACATAAAGTATCATATCATCTGCAAAGAGTGAGAGTTTGACTTCTTCTTTGCCAATTTGGATGCCCAAACTCATCTTTGATAGAAAACATCTGTGATTGCCTGGGGATGGAGGGAGTGAGAGGAGATGACAAAGAGGAACAGGGGAGCTTTGGAG
>NW_028046410.1:0-428 GCF_054177405.1 Leptonychotes weddellii
GGAGTCTCCAAACCCAGCAGATCCCTGCGGTGCAGTCCCGCCGGCTCCTCCCGGGGGAGGAAGGGGAGTCTCCCCGGATCTGCCGCTTGTTGGGTCCCTGCTGGAGGAGCAGGGGCCCGACTGTGCCGCGGATCACGGTCAATGGCAACCCCGAGCTGAGAGCCCGCGCCTGGGCTCCGCCTCTGCAGCCGGCTTCCCTGCTCCGTTACCTGGGAGCTCTGCCACACTCAGGCACCCCCGGTCTTTCTGTGACCCCGAGGGTCCTGAGACCACACTGTCCTGGAGGGTTCCACCCCCCGCTTAGCCACCGGAGTGACGTCCCTCAGCGGAGCAGACTTTTAAAAGTTCTGATTTTGTGCTCCGTGGTTCTATCACTTGCCAGAAGCGGCCGATGGAGGCCCCTCCCCCGCCATCTATTCTCCCGAATA
>NW_028046411.1:0-14923 GCF_054177405.1 Leptonychotes weddellii
TTTCCCTGTCCATTTTTGCCATTCTAACTGGTGTAAGGTGGTATCTCAATGTGGTTTTGATTTGGATTTCCCTGATGGCTAATGATGATGAGCATTTTTTCATGTGTCTGTTAGCCATTTGTATGTCTTCTTCAGAGAAGTGTCTGTTCATCTCTTCTGCCCACTTTTTGACTTGATTATTTGTTTTTTGGGTGTTGAGTTTGAGAAGTCCTTTATAGATTTTGGATACCAGCCCCTTATCTGTAATGTCATTTGCAAATATCTTCTCCCATTCTGTGGGTTGCCTGTTTGTTTTGTTGACTGTTTCCTTTGCTGTGCAGAAGCTTTTTATCTTGATGAAGTCCCAAAAGTTCATTTTGCTTTTGTTTCACTAGCTTTTGGAGATGTATCTTGAACGAAGTTGCTGTGGGCGATGTCAAAGAGGTTACTGCCTATGTTCCCCTCTAGGATTTTGATTGATTCCTGTCTCACATTGAGGTCTTTCAACCACTTTGAGTTTATCTTTGTAAATGGTGTTAGAGAATGGTCGTGTTTCATTCTTCTGCATGTGGCTGTCCAATTTTCCCAGCACCATTTATTGAAGAGACTGTCTTTTTTCCATTGCATGTTTTTTCCTGCTTTGTCAAGATTTAGTGTCTTCTAACAAACAGACCAAAATACACCCAAGACCAAGTGGATCTTGGCCACCTAGGAGATTATTCCCACCCCTTTTCTTTCCTTTCTTTGTTTTTGTTTTTGTTTTTGTTTTTGTTTCTGACCTCTTGGGATTTGTCTAGTGTGTATTTTGCTTGGGTGATGGTTGATATTTTTAATTTTGCTTTCTTGTTCATCCATTCTTCTCTGGGCAAAATGACTAGAAGGAGGAATTCACATCAAAAGAAAGAACCAGAGGTAATACTCTCTGCCACAGATCTAATTGATATGGATATAAGTAAAATGTTAGAGCTGGAATTCAGGATAATGATTATAAAGTTTCTAGCTGGGCTTGAAAAAAGCATCAAATACACTAGAGAATCTCTTAGTGCAGAAATAAAATCTAATCAGGCCAAAATTAAAGATGCTTTAACTGAGAAGCAGTCTAAATTGGACACTCTAACACCTAGGGCAAATGAGGCAGAAAAGAGAATAATGACAGAGAAGACAAGTTGATGAAAAGGAAAGAAGCTGAGGAAAAGAGAAAAACAACTAATGGACCATGAGGGGAGGCTTTAAGAAATCAGCAATACCATAAAGCAAAAACAATATTAGAATTACTGAGGTGCCAGAGGAAGAAGAAAGAGAGAGGGACAGAAGGTATATTTGCACAAATCATTGCTGAGAACTTCCCTAATTTGGGGAAGGAAACAGGCATACAAGTCCAAAAGGTCGAGAGGACTCATCTCGAAATCAATAAAAATAGATCAACACCCCGACATGTAATAGTGAAGGTTGCAAATTTCAGAGATAAAGAGAAAATCCTGAAAGCAGCTTGAGACAAGAGTTTTATTTATTTATTTTTTTAGATTTTGTGGCACATAAACTTCTTTTATTTTTTAAAGTAATAATTTAAGAGAAATAATTTATTTGCAGAAATTAAAAAACAGTTTATACCAGAGTTGAAGTATTCTTTTTTTTTTTAACATTTTTAAAAATATTCAATGAATTAACATATAATGTATTATTGGTTTCAGAGGTACAGGCTTGGTCTTACATAATACCAAGTGCTCATTACATCACATGCCCTCCTTAATGTCCATCACCCAGTTAGCCCATCCCTCCACCCCATTCCCCTCCAGCAACCCTTAGTTTGTTTCTTATGATTAAGAGTCTTTTACAGTTTATCTCCCTCTCTGGTTTGTCTTGTTTTATTTTTTCCTCTTCCCCTATGATCCTCTGTTTTGTTTCTTAAATTCCACATATCAGTGAGATCTTATGATAATTGTCTTTCTCTGATTGACTTATTTTGCTTAGTATAATATTCTCTAGTTCCATCCACATCATTGCAAATGGAAGATTTCATTTTTTGATGGCTATGTAATATTCCACTATATATATAGGTATATGGGTGTATATATATATATATATATACCTATATATATATACCTATACCACATCTTCTTTATCCATGTCATCTGTTGATGGACATCTGGGCTCTTTCCATAGTTTGGCTATTGTGGACATTGTTGCTATAAACATTGGGGTGCATGTGTGCCTTCAGATCACTACATTTGTATTTTTGTGGTTAATAACCAGTAGTGCAATTGCTAAGTCATAGGGTAGTTCTATTTTCAACTTCCTGAGGAACCTCCATAGTGTTTTCCAGAGTGGCTGTACCAGTTTGCATTCCCACCAACAGTGTAGGAGGATTCCCATTTCTTTGTGTCTTCATCAACATCTATCATTCCTGACTTGTTAATTTTAGCCATTCTAACTGGTGTGAGGTGGTATCTCATTGTGGTTTTGATTTGTATTTCCCTGATGCCGAATGATGTGGAGCATGTTTTCATGTGTCTGTTGGCCATTTGTATGTTTTCTTTGGAGAAATGTCTGTTCATGTATTCTGCCTATTTCTTGACTGGATTATTTGTTCTTTGAGTGTTGAGTTTGATAAGTTCTTTATAGATTTTGGATACTAGCCCTTTATCTGATATGTCATTTGCAAATATCTTCTCCCATTCCATAGGTTGTCTTTGGTTTTATCGACTGCTTCCTTTGTTGTGCAAAAGCTTTTTATCTTGAGGAAGTCCCAATAGTTCATTTTTGCCTTTGTTTCCCTTGCCTTTGGAGATGTGTCTAGCAAGAAGTTGCTGCGGCCGAGGTCACAGTGGTTGTTGCCTGTGTTCTCCTCTAGGATTTTGATGGATTTCTGTCTCACATTTAGGTCTTTCATCCATTTGGGTCTATTTTTGTGTGTGGTGTAAGAAAATGGTTGAGTTCCATTCTTCTGCATGTGGCTGTCCAATTTTTCCAACACCATTTGTTGAAGACATTGTCTTTTTTACATTGGATGTTCATTCCTGCTTTGTCAAAGATTAGTTGACCATAGAGTTGATGGTCCATTTCTGGTTCTCTATTCTGTTCCATTGATTTATGTGTTTTGTTTTGTTTTGTTTTTGTGTGTGTGTGTCTGTACCATACTGTCTTGATGATGACAGCTTTGTAATAGAGCTTGAAGTTTGGAATTGTGATGCCACCCACTTTGATTTTCTCTTTCAACATTCCTTTGGCTATTCAGGGCCTTTTCTGATTCCATACAAATTTTAGGATTATTTTTTCCAGCTTTGTGAAAAATGCTGATGGCATTGGATAGGGATTGCTTTGAATGTGTAGATTGCTCTGGGTAGCATAGACATTTTAACAATACTTATTTTTCCTATCCATGAGTGTGAAATGTTTTTCCATTTCTTTGTGTTCCTCATTTTCTTTCAGAGTGTTCTATAGTTTTCTGAGTACAGATCCTTTGCCTCTTTGGTTAGGTTTATTTCTAGGTATCTTATAGTTGTGGGTGCAATAATAAATGGGATTGACTCCTTAATTTCTCTTTCTTTGAGAAAAGAGGTTCTTAATCTACAGGGATAGGAACATTAGACTGGAAGTAGACCTATCCACAGAGACCTGGCAGACTATAAAGTGCTGGCATTATATATTCAGGGTAGTAACTGAGAAAAACATGCAGCCAAGAATACTTTATCCAGCAAGGCTGTCATTCAGAAGGGAAGGAGAGATAAAGAGCTTCCAGGAAAAACAGAAACTAAAAGAATATGTGACCACTAAACCAGGCCTGCAAGAAATATTAAAGGGGATCCTGTAAGCAAAGGGAGAACCCAAAAGTAACATAGCCCAGAAAGAAACAGATAATCTACAGAAACTGGGACTTTACGGGTAATACAATGGCACTAAATTCATATCTTTCAATAGTTACTCTGAATGTAAATGGGCTAAATGCTCCAATCAGAAGACACAGAGTATTAGATTGGATAAAAAAGCAAGACCCTTCTATATGCTGTCTACAAGAGACTCATTTTAGACTTAAAGTCACTTTCAGATTGAAAGTGAGGGGTTGAAGAACCATTTATCATGCTAATGGACCTCAAAAGAAAGCTGGGGTAGCAATCCTCATATTAGAAAATTAGATGTTTAATCAAAGACTGTAGTAAGGGAGGAAGAGGGACACTATCATACTTAAAGGGTCTATACAACAAGAAGATCTAACAACTAAATATTTATGCTCCTAATTTGGGAACAGCCAAATATATAAACCAATTAATAATCAAATTAAAGAAGCACATTGATAATAATACAATAATAGTAGGGGACTTCAACACTCCACTCACAGCAATGCACAGATCATCTAAGCAGAATATCAATAAGGAAGAAGGGCTTTGAGTGACACACTGGACCAGATGGACTTCATAGATATATTCAGAGTATTCCCTCCTAAAGCAACAGAATACACATTCTTCTTGAGTGCACCTGGAATATTCTCCAGAATAGATCACATACTGGTTGACAAATCAGGTCTCAACTGATACCAAAATGTTGGGATTATTTCCTGCATATTTTCAGACCACAATGCTTTGAAACTTGAACTCAATCACAAGAGGAAATTTGGAAGGAACTCAAATACTTGGAAGCTAAAGAGCATCCTACTAAAGAATGAATGGGTCAACCAGGAAATTAAAGAAGAATTAAAAAAATTCATGGAAACAAATGAAAATGAAAACTCAGCTGTTCAAAACCTTTGGGATGCAGCAAAGGCAGTCCTCAGAGGGAAGTATATAGCAATACAAGCCTTTCTCAAAAAATTAGAAAAGTCTCAAATATACAAGCTAAACTTATACCTAAAGTAGCTGGAGATAAAACAGCAAATAAGGCCTTAAACAAGCAGCAGAAGAGAAATTATAAAGATTAGAGCAGAAATCAATGAAATAGAAACCAGAAGAACAGTAGAACAGATCAATGAAACTAGAAGCTGGTTCTTTGAAAGAATTAATAAGATTGACAAGCCCCTAGCCAGACTTATCTGAAAGAAAAAAGAAAGGACCCAAATTAATAAAATTATGAATGAAAGAAGATAGATCATGACCAACACCAAGGAAATACAGACAATTTTAAGAACATATTATGTGCAACTATATGCCAACAAATTAGGCAATCTGGAAGAAATGGATGCATTCCTGGAAACTTATAAACTACCAAAACTGAAGCAGAGAGAAATAGAAAACCTGAGCAGACCCATAACCAGCAAGGAAATTGAAGCAGTAATCAAAAATCTCCCAATAAACATGAGTCCAGAGCCAGATGGCTTCCCAAGGGAATTCTACCAAACATTTCAAGAAAAATTAATACCTATTCTTCTGAAGCTGTTTCAAAAAATTAAAATGGAAAGCAAACTTCCAAACTTCTTCTGTGAGGCCAGGATTATCTTGATCCCAAAACCAGACAAAAACCCCATCAGAAAGGAGAATTACAGACCAATATCCTTGATGAACATGGAGGTCAAAATTCTCACCAAGATACTCGCCAATAGGATCTAACAGTTACATTAAAAGGATTACTCACCATGAATAAGTGGGATTTATTCCTTACTCCTTTATTCCTTATTCAACATCTGCAAATCAACCAATGTGATACAATACATTAATAAAAGAACAAGAACCATATGATTTTCTCAATAGATGCAGAAAAAGCATCTGACAAAGTACAGCATCCTTTCTTAATTAAAACTTCCCACAATGTAGGGATAGAGGGAACATACCTCAAAATCATAAAAAGCCATTTACGAAAAGCCCACAGTGAATATCATTCTCAATGGGGAAAAACTCAGAGCTTTTCCCCTAAGGTCAGGAACATGACGGGGATGCCCACTCTCACCACTGTTGTTCAACATAGTACTATAAGTCCTAGTCTCAGCAATCAGACAACAAAAAGAAATAAAAGGCTTCCAAATCAGCAAAGAAGAAGTCAAACTCTCACTCTTCACAGATGACATAATACTTTATGTGGAAAACCCAAAAGACTCCACCCCAAAATTGCTAGAACTCATACAGGAATTCAGCAATGTGGCAGGATATAAAATAAATGCACCAAAATCAGTTGCATTTCTATACACTAACAATAAGACAGAAGGAAGAGAAATTAAGGAATCGATCCTATTTACAATTGTACCCGAAACCCTAAGATACCTAGGAATAAACCTAACCAAAGAGGTAAAGGATGTGTACTCAAAAACTACAGAATACTTATGAATAAAATTGAGGGTGACACAAAGAAATGGAAAAACATTCATGCTCATGGATTAGAAGAATAAATATTGTTAAAATGTCTATGCTTCCCAGAGCAATCTACACATTCAATGCAATCCCTATCAAGATATCATAGATATTTTTCACAGAGATGGAACAAATAATCCTAAAATTCATATGGAATCAAAAAAGACCCTAAATAGCCAGCAGAATTTTGAAATAGAAAACAAAAACTTATGACATCACAATTCCAGACTTCAAGCTATATTTCAAAGTTGTCATCATCAAGACAGTATGGTACTGGCACAAAAACAGACATACAGATCGATGGAACAGAATAGAGAGGCCAGAAATGGACTCAAATTCTTTGGTCAACTAATCTTCAAGAAAACAGGAAAGAATATCTAATGGAAAAAAGACAGTCTCTTCAACAAATTGTGTTGGAAAATTGGACAGCCACATGCAGAAGAATGAAACTCAGCCATTTTCTTACACCATACACAAAAATAGACTCAAATGGATGAAATACCTAAATGTGAGACAGGAATTCATCAAAATCCTAGAGGAGAACACAGGCAACAACCACTGTGACCTCGGCCACAGCAACTTTTTGCTAGACACATCTCCAAAGGCAAGGGAAACAAAGGCAAAAATGAACTATTGGGACTTCATCAGGATAAAAAGCTTTTGCACAGCAAAGCAAACAGTTGACAAAACTAAAAGACAACCTACAGAATGGGAGAAGATATTTGCAAATGACAAATCTGATAAAGGGTTAGTATCCAAAATCTATAAGGAATTTATCAAAGTCAACACCCAAAGAACAAATAATCCAGTCAAGAAATGGGCAGAAGACATTAATAGACATTTCTCCAAAGAAGGCATACAAATGAAAAAATGCTCAACATCACTTGGCATCAGGGAAATACAAATCAAAACCACAATCAGATACCACCTCACACCAGTCACAATGGCTAAAAAACAAGTCAGGAGACAACAAATGTTGGTGAGTATGTGAAGAAAGTAGAACGCTCTTACGCTGCTGGGGGGAATGCAGTCTGGTGCATCCACTCTAGAAATTGGTATGGAGGTTCCCTGTGACCAAGCATTTGTACTAGCTGGTATTTACCCAAAATACAAATGTAGTGGTCCGAAGGCACACGTGCACCCCAATGTGTATAGCAGCAAGGTCCACGAAAGCTGAACTATGGAAAGACCCCAGATGTCTATCAACCTCTGCTATATATATACAATGGAATATTTCTCCACCATCAGTAAAAAAGAAATCTTACCATTTGCAATGACATGGATGGAACTAGAGGGTATTATGCTAAGCAAAATAAGTCAATCAGAGAAAGACAATTATATGATTTCACTCATGTGGAATTTAAGAAACAAAACAGAGGATCACAGGGGAAGGGAGGGAAAAATAAAATAAGATGAAACCAATAAGAGACTCTTTACAGTAAGAAACAAACTGAGGATTGGTGGAAGGGAGATGGGTGGAAGGATGGGGTAACTGAGTAATGGGCATTAAGGAGGGCACATGATGTAATGATCACTGTGTGTTATATACAAGTGATGAATCATTGAACTCTACCTCTGAAACTAATAATACACTATATGTTAATTAGTTGAATTTAAATAAAATTAAATTAAAAAAGAAGAAGTTATAGGGAGAAAGCAAAATTAAACTGATAGACAGTAGAAGGGAGGAAATAAAGATAAAAATAAAGAACAATAAATTAGAAAATAAATGTATAATAGAGAGAACCAACAAATCTAAGTTTTGTTCTTTGTTAAGATTTCTAAAATTGACAAATCCTCATCAAGACTTATTAAGAAAAGAAAAGGCACACATAATCAATATTAGTAATAAAAATGAAATCATTAGAGGGACGCCTGGGTGGCTCAGTTGGTTAAGCGTCTGCCTTCGGCTCAGGTCATGATCCCAGGGTCCTGGGATTGAGTCCCGCATCGGGCTCTCTGCTCCGCGGGGAGCCTGCTTCTCCCTCTGCCTCTGTCTCTCTCTCTGTCTCTCATGAATAAATAAATAAAATCTTTAAAAAAAAAAAAAAGAAATCATTAGAGACCCTGTGGATATTATAAAGATAATAAGATAGGAGGGCATTATGAACAACATCGAAACATAGGAAAAATGAACAAATTTCTAAAAAAAATAAAAAAGCCTCGATACCTACCTCACATCATACACAAAAATCAATTCCACTAGATTGCAGATTTAAATATGAAAGCCAAGCAGTAAGCCTTGAGACAGGAAAAGATTTCTTAAACTTAACAGAAATAAAAACTAAACCTTAAGGTGAAAGATGAGGTAAATTTTTTTCTATTAATATTGGGATTTTAACTTATTAAATGATACCATTAAGAAAATGAAGAGGCAACCTCTGAGAGTGGATATTTGCAACACAAATAAGTAGAATTCAAATCTATAAGTAAAAATCTTATCAATGAATAAGAAAAAGACAACCCACTAGGAAAATGGGTATTAACCAGCAGTTCACAAAAAATGATATCCAAATGGCCAACATCTATATGAAAAGGTGCTCAGTGAGTTGTCTCTGATACCTTCTGAGAATGGGTGAAATTAAGAAGACTGACAATACTGAACACTGTTGAGAATGTACAGCTGCCCCAGTTCTTATCAACGGTGTACAATGGCATAAACAGTGCCTTTGAAGAACTGCTTGGCATCATCTAATAAAGTCAAAGATATGCATATCCAATAGCCCAGTCACTCTACCCCCAAAGCTACCAAGAAACATGCACAAAAGGTATGCATGATAGCTACACTCTGGAAACAGCCCAGAGGTTTATCAACAGGGCAAGGTAAACAATTTATGGTTCTTTCCTTCAAATGTTGCTCAACATACACAAAAACAGCTTGGATGAATCTATAAACATGTTGAATAAGAGAAGCAAGACATGAGAACACTTATTGTTTGATTCTATTTATATTAAGTTCTAAAACCCCAACACAACTGAGCCATTTTGTTTAAGAATATATGCTTACATGTTAAGCATGAATGTGGTTACCCAGTAGATCAAGAGAGGGTTACTCTGAGCTAAGAGGTGAAAACCCATTAAACTGTAATATTTGTTTTGTATGCTTTTGTATATGTGATATTTCACAATAAAAAAGATTTTGTTTAAAAACAAAAAGCCTTACTCAGTTAAGAATTTACCTAATACCCACCACCTAGTAAATATTTAAGAGTCTGCCAGTTGTAGTGGGGGATGGAAATGAAGTATGTGCTTTTTGCTCCTCTGCAAATGCTTAAAATCTAATTTTATGAAGAAAAAAATATCTAAGTTTACTAGAGAGAAATTATGTATGAAGAATTAGTTTGGAAATAGGCAGAGGAATTTCCAAGATGGAGGAATAATTAATAAAATCATGGAGTTGGGGTTGAGTAGGAATTGAATAGGAGTCTGCCGGCACATCTGGATTACAGGGGCTAAAGGGTAGTGCAAAAAAGCCTTGTTTTTGAGGAGCCGTTACAGAACGTTTTGAAGTCTGAGCTGTGGTCAGCGAATATAGCAAGCTCTATGTGGAATTCTGTCCTTCCTTCCCTCCCTCTGTCCTTCTTTGCTTCAATGTTTATTGGGCAATACTCTGTGCTAGAGCCCAATTTGGTGAGCAAGGTCTGTCTTTAGGGAGCATCCATTCACTTCACCTCGCTGGGATAAAGGGACTGGAACCCGGCTGAGACAGGCCCAACCTGAGCCTTGATGCAAATTTTACAAAGGCATAGAGTCTTTATTTTATTTATTTATTTTTAAAGATTTTATTTATTTATTTGACAGAGGGAGACACAGCAGAGAGAGGGAACACAAGCAGGGGGAGAGGGAGAGGGAGAAACAGACTCTGCATGGAGCAGGGAGCCCTATGCAGGGCTTGATTCCAGGACCCTGGGACCATGACCTGAGCTGAAAGGAAGACGCGTAATGACAGAGCCACCCAGGCGCCCAGACAGAGTCTTTAAAGCAAACATTGCATCACTGCACAACCTGCAGGTTGGAGCCAGGGTGAGTGCTCAGAGCCCAAGGTGGCTGCTCTGTCCACTGAAGTTGTTGCATAGCCAACCCACAGCACTCCAGTAAGACTGAGGCTGGAGTGGCCCTGGGGTGGGCCAGGCAGCAAGTGGGTTCTGGGGATGCCTAGAGGGCAGTGACGACCAGGCACTGCCATGCTTGTGTTTCCTGGTGTGTGCCAGGCTGTGGGTGCCCTGTGCTTGGGAGCACAAGGGGCAGAGAAATGTAATCCACACCCATCCCCAGTTAGGGCTTTACAGAGGTAGTGACTTGAGGACGAAGGCCTTGGAAGGGAGGGCTTAAGTGGAGTGTTCTGAAGTCAGGGGTTGCTGTGTCCCAGAGAGCCCGAGACACATCCCCTGTACACAGGTAAGAGGCAGGGGAGGGGATGGGGGCAAGGATCCAGACAGGGGTGGTGAGCAGGTGTGCCCACCTGGGGCTGTACACCATGCCTCTTGGGTCTCAAGGGGTCAGCCTTAATCACAGCAGGATTTGGCAGGTGAGACTGTAGAGAAGTTTGCCTTATTCCTCCCTGGGGTCCCACCCTCAGACATGCAAAGTCCCTGGGTTTAGCGCACACAGTGGCATCCTGATATTGGCCTCTGACTGAGTGCTGCCAAAGACCCAAAGATCTCTGTTTATCCCTCACGTCCAGAGAACCTTTTCTTAATCTGGACAGTACTCTCTTTTCATGCCCTTCCAGAGACAGGGCCAGAGCCTCCTCACTTAATTTCCTACTCTTCAGAACACTTAGAAAAATCTCAAAAAGCCACCACCTCTCTGAATCCACAGTACCCAAATGAAATCCTGTGTCCTGAGAATCCAGTTATGGGGGTGACCATGCTGCCACATGTTGGGGTTGGCCACAGAGAAGACATTGGCTGCAAGGATGCTCTGAAGCCTGTGGACCCTTGGTGCCAGCAACCAGAGGGCCAAACCCATACCTGCATATGGACACTTCTGGTGTACTGTTCTCTCAATGATAGCCCCCTCTAAGTCCTCTGAGGGGACTTTGGGCCTCAATCCTTGCTTTCTGCAGTTCTTCACCCTCATCACGTCTCCCTCCATTCCATTATGATTCAGCCTCTCTTTGCCACCAATGCTTGCACCCATTGATGGCAGCTCCAGTGAGCTCCATGTCTCTATGCTCTGAGGACTCTTTTTAGCTGACTCTGGCACATGGTCAACCATTTCTTCCTCCTTGAAACATTCTTCCCTTAGCCTCTCTGACACCAAACTGTATTAGTTTTCCTTCTGCCTCTTGCTGTTGTTCAATTCCTCTGCTTGGTTATCCTAACTGGTAAATGCTGCCCTTCCTCTGAGTTCTGTACATTACTCTTTTCCCAGGCTATCTGTGGACTCCTGCAGCTTCAGTCAAAGAGCCCTGTGTGGCTCTAGACTCTTATATAAGTCTCAGGTTTGGCCTCTCCCTGTTGCCACCCCCTCGGCCACCCCCTCCCCAGTATATCTCACATCATAGGCAGGCTGCCACAAAGCTGGCCTTCTGCTGTCCCCACCTTCCCTTAGAAATGACACCATGATTTACTCAAGTGCTCAGACCAAATACCCAGTAGTCAACTTCAGTGCTTCCTTTCCTTTCATCTGGTCCCCATATTCTACCTCTAAGTCTCCCCACTTATTCCTGCTTCACCTCATGCTTTGGTCCACCCCCTCTAGAGTCCCTCCAGCCGCAGTGGCTCTCTAACTCTTCCTGACAGACACCCTTGTCCTTGTCCAGTCCAGTTTCCATGGGGTAACCAGAATAGTCTTATTTAAAAACGTAAATTTGATTATATACTGTCTATGCCTAGAACTCTACAAGTGTTTTCCCATTCCCATTAGCATAAACTCCCAGCTGGTCTAAAACCTTGCATGATTTCTCTTTACTTTCTTCTGCAGCCTCACTCTGTGCCACCTTCCAATCTGCTCTCTTCTTCTTGTTTACTAACATACTATGTTTTTTTCTGCTGCAGAGATGTCATACATCCTGTTTCCTCTACGTGGAGAGTGAAATTATCTCTCCCTCTCTTGCCTGTGTCCTACCTATCATTCAGGTTTCCTAGATTAAAGGTCACTTCTTTGGATGTTGCTGGAGTTTTGATTAGGGTTGCACTGAATCTATAGATCAAGTTGGGAAAAATTGAATATTTTGAAAATATTGAGTCTTCCTACCCACGAACATGGGATATCTCTCCATTTATTCAGGACTTCTTTTATTTCTTTCATAAGTTTTATAGTTTTCTTTATATAGATTTGCATATATTTTTGTTAGATTTATACATAAGCATTTCATTTTTGGGGTGCTGCTTGTAAATGTATAGTGTTTTAAAATTTAAATTCCACTTGTTCCTTATTGGTAAATAGGAAAGCAATTGACTTGTGCATTAACCTTGGATCTGCAACCTTACTATATAATTGCTTATTAGTTCCAAGAATTTTTTTCTTCTGAATTCTTTGGGATTTTCTTTATAGACAAATAGGTCACTGGTAAACAGAAAGTTTTATTTCTTCTTTCCCAAACTGTATGCCTTTTCTTGTCTTATTGCATTAGCTAGGACTTTGAATACAATGTTGGATAGGCCTGGTGTGAGGGCAGTATTCTTGCCTTATTCTTGATATTAGGGGGAAAGCATCTAATTTCTCATAATTTAAGTATAATATAAGCTGTAGGGTTTTTGTTAAGGTTTTTTTTTTTTTTAATCAAGTTGAGAAAGTTCCCTTTTATTCCTAATTTGCTGAAAGTTTTAATCATAAATGGGTATTGGACTTTGTCAAAGGCTCTTTCTGCATCCACTGACATGGTTATGTGATTTTTCTTCTTTAGCCTGTTTGCATGATGATTACATTTGTTGATTTTTGAATGTTGAAGTAACCTGTATACTTGGGATAAATTCCAATTGGTTGCAGCATATAACTCTTTTATAATTGTTGGATCCAGTTTGCTAACATTTTGTTGAAGATTTTTGCTTCTATGTTCATGAGAAATATTGGTCCGTAGTTTTCCTTTTTTAATTATTTAAATTCAATTAGCCATATAGTACATTAGTTTCAGATGTAGTGTTCAGTAATTTATCAGTTGTGTATTATACCCGTGTTCATCACATCACATGCCTCCTTAATGCCCATCACCCAATTACCCCATTCCACCCACGCACTGCCCATCCAGCAACCCTCAGTTTGTTTTCTATAGTTAAAGTGTCTCTCATGGTTTTTCTCTCTCTCTAGTGACTTCCCATTCAGTTTTCCCTCCCTTCCCCTATGATCCTTTGCACTGTTTCTTATATTCCACGTATGAGTGAAACCATATTGTAGTTTTCTTTTCTTGTAAGGTCTTTATTAGGGTGATGCTGGCAATGCCCTTATAGAATAAGTTAGAAGTGTTCCCTCTACTTCCATTTTCTGAAAAGATTATAGAGAATTGGTATCATTTTTCCTTAAATATTTGATAGAATTTACCAGTAATACTATCTGAGTATAGTGTTTTGTTTTTTGGAAGGTTATTAAGTATTGATTCAATTTCTTTAATAGATATAGGTCTATTCAGATTATATATTTCTCCTTGTGTTTTTTTTTCTCGTCAAATTTTTATTTAAATTCTACTTATATGCAATGTTGGTTTCAGAAGTAGAATTCAGTGATTCATCACTTACATACATCAATTCCCAAAGCTCATCATATTAAGTGCCCTCCTTAATATCCATCACCAATCTAGTCCACTGCCACCCACTTTCCTCTAACACCCCTCAGTTTGTTCTCTATCAGTCTCTTATAGTTTGTTTCCCTTTCTCTTTTTTCCCTTTTCCCCCCTTCCCTTATGTTCATCTGTTTTTTTTCTTAATTCCACACATGAGTGAAATCATATGGTATTTTTCTTTCTCTGACTGACTTATTTCGCTTAGCGTAATACACTCTAGCTCCATCCATGTCATTGCAAATGACAAAATTTCATTCTTTTTGATGGCTGAGTAATATTCATAATAAATATATAAAACATTCATAATCTGAATATTCAAAATATTCATAATAAATATATAAAATATATTATATCTATTTACCAGAACTTCTTTATTCATTTATCAGTCAATAAACATTTGGGCTCTTTCCATAGTTTAGCTATTGTTGATAATGCTGTTATGAACATCAGGGTGCATGTGCCTCTTCCAATCAGTATTTTTGTATCCTTTGGATGAATACCTAGTAGCGCAATTGCTAGGTCATTGGGTAGCTCTATTTTTAACTTTTTGAGAAACCTCCATACTGTTTTCCAGAGTGGCTGCATCAGCTTGCATTCCCAACAGTGTAAGAGGGTTCGCCTTTCTCTGCATCCTCGCCAACATCTGTTTTTTCCTCCGTTGTTAATTTTAGCCATTTTGACAAGTGTGAGGGGATATCTCATTGTGGTTTTGATTTGTATTTCCCTGATGAGTGATGTTGAGCACCTTTTCATGTGTCTGTTAACCATCTGGATGTCTTCTTTGGAAAAGTGTGTATTCATGTCTTCTGCCCATTTCTTAACTGGATTATTTGTTTTTTGGGTGTTCACTTTGGTAAGTTCTTTATAGATTTTGGATACTAACCCTTTATCAGATTTGTCATTTGCAAATATCTTCTCCCATTCCATAGGCTGCCTTTTAGTTTTGTTG
>NW_028046412.1:0-9308 GCF_054177405.1 Leptonychotes weddellii
TTTTTTTTTAAGATTTTATTTATTTATTTGAGACAGAGAGAATGAGAGAGACAGAGAGCACATGACAGGGGGAAGGGTCAGAGGGAGAAGCAGGCTCCCTGCCGAGCAGGGAGCCCGATGCGGGACTCGATCCCGGGACTCCAGGATCATGACCTGAGCCGAAGGCAGTCGCTTAACCAACTGAGCCACCCAGGCGCCCATAGCCATCTTTTTCATATACTCAATTCCAAGGTCAGAAGAGATATCTTGGCTAGAGACACAAGGTCGGGAGAAATTGGCATTTACATGACATTTGGGGCTTGCAAGTAAAATCAGTCTCCTGGGGGTAATATATAGAATAAGAAGAGGTCAAGGAGGAGACTGAAGATACAATTGAAGGAGGACAGGCAGAGATGTGATGTCTGCTGCATCTAAGGCCCTTGGAGGAGCCATTCCTACCGTAGGAGAGTATAAAAGGCCCCTCGGGGCACAGGATCTCACCTCCAGATTTCTTTCAGGTCACCCCTACTGGTTCCTACGTTTCCACTTTCCCCCTTGATATCCCTGGGTCTCTCTGACCAGCATTAAACTCCTTTCTAGCACCATCTGTGGGAGGAGAGATCGGTTCTTACAACCAGGGGGCACTGACATGTCATACATGCAAGCTAAAAGTCATAGAGACCTGGAACCATTTTACACCAATGCACAGCTGTCCTTCCCAAAATGCCAATAGCCTTTTCTGCTTTGAAAACCATTGGAAGAGAGATCAGTAAGGAAGCAAATGCAAATCTACTGAAGAAATGATGAAGACCTAAGCCAGAGCAGTGGCAAAGGATCCAGAGGAGGGCGTGGGTATAAGGAATATTTATGAAGTAAAACCAACGTTGGTTGACCCAGGGTAGGCAAGAGGGAGGAGTCGATGAGGATTCCAAACATTGTAGTTTGGGCAGCCGAGGGGCTGAGTATTTCATCCATCAAGATAGAAATACAGAAGCGGGTCTGGGTAGGAAGGAAATGATCAATTCAGTTTGGAACATGGTGAATTTGAGATCCCCGTGGGAGATTGTGTGGGGATGCCCAGCAAGCCAGGAGTGTCTGGACATGTATGAAACATATGGAGAAAAATCTCACACAAGAGACTGAGAGGGAAGAGCCAGCTTTAGGAAGCACCCAGGGACTAGTAGCATCTGGGGGAAACAACCCACCAGCACACACAGACCCCTGGTCATTCTAGGTCAGCCATGCTTCCCCACTGTAGCCTCCCATGGCCTTGAGGACCCGCTGCACAGATAGTCTGTGGCAGATAGTCCTGGCTGCCCCAGGACCAGCACGCCCTTCCCGACGTGAGCTGGACCAAACCTTGGCAAATGCAAATTTAATAACACTGGAACCTGCATAGCATCTGTCTCTCCTGGGGGAAATAGCAAGGGGAGGAAAGATAATAAAACCAACTAATCAGGTTCCATCCCACGTGGAGGGGTGGCTGGGGAGAGGCATTTAAACCCCAAACACTTCTCATTTATCTCTATCTGGGAGATACATAGGATGCAGATCATAATTTTTATCAATATCTCATAAAGTCCTGAACAAACACAGCTTCAAGCTCCCCCTACCTACACACTCTTGCATCTAACTCCTCCTGCAACAGAACCCTGGGGCTGCCACAATTCGCATCACTGCTGCTTCCTGGACCTCACATTCTCGTCCTTAATCCTTCCTGGGATGTGTCAGCAATGCTGAGTCCAAGGTGGAAGGGTTCTCAGAACATTGCTCCCAGCAAAGAAGGACTGGCCCAGAGCCAGCTGTCAGGCCATGATTTGTAGATTAGAAATGTGCCCACCTCTGAGTTCCTAAGAAATCTACTCGATATTTTCAGGAGGAGAATTTCTTTGTTCATTTCTTTTGTTTCTTTCACTTGTTCTTCTGACTGGGCGTCTCCTTTCTGCTGGCTTTGAACACCCTAACTTTTCCCTCTACATGTCCCCTATTCATTAGCCTCTCGGACTTACATGAAGGAGTTTATACAGGATTCTAAGACTCATTTTCTCTCTCCCATGGCCGTTAACTATTCTCTCCCCAACCTCAAATCAGGGTAGACATCCAGGATTTAAGACAAGTCTTTGCTGGACCTTGAATTCAAGGAGGCCTTTCCAAAGGGGTTGGCACGTGCATCAAACAGGGAAGATAGAACAATTTCTTGCATTCAACAGCTTGTATTCACAGCTTTATTTCAAAATATCTTTGCTTAGTTTTTCATAATGCAGCTCTCAGCACCTGCATCAAATTCTCCTGAAGTACCCGTTAAAACCACGAATTTCTGGGCTTCTCCCCAGACCATTCAATCAGATCTCTGAGGGTGGGGCTTAGAAATCTGCAGGTTAAACAAATACCCGAGCTGCTTCTTACGTACACAAAACTTGAGAACCACTGTTATAGGCTGAGAGTTTTGGGGTTTTTTTTAAAGATTTTATTTATTTGACAGAGAGAGACACAACGAGAGAGGGAACACAAGCAGGGGGAGTGGGAGAGGGAGAAGTGGGCTTCCCGTGGAGCAGGGAGCCCGATGTGGGACTCGATCCCAGGACCCTGGGATCATGACCTGAGTCGAAGGCAGACGCTTAACGACTGAGCCACTCAGGCGCCCCAAGGCTGAGAGTTTTGATAATAATCATCCAGTCTTATTTAACTCAGCCTCAAAATATCTGAGTAGTGCAATGCATGGTGTTTTTCTTTTCTTTTCTTTCTTTTTAACCAACATCTGAATGTCTTTGAATATAATCTCAGTCAGATACTCGAGACATGCAGTAGACCAGATCACTGGTTGGGGCACTGGTTGGAGTTGAGAAGGGGTAAGGATTGGTATTCCGCCCTCAGATTCTCACACATTCAGCAAGCTTTCTCTCTTCCCTGCCCTGAAAAGCACAGATTTGGGGATTTGATAGACCTGGCTTGAATCAAACACTCATTTTGCTGAGTGAAAGTGACTTTGAACAAGTTGTTAAACTCAGCTTTCTTTGCATATACAGAAGTCACACCTAACACACAGCTTTTGCAAGTGTGGTCTTGACCTGAGGGCACTCCTTGGTTGGCTGATGTCGATGCCCATTAGAGGAAAGGACTGGGAGTGACATTAATTGATTACTATTTAGTTAGATTTCTGCCCATTCAAAGATGTATTCACTACAAAATTCTGTCTCCATGATCCGCAGCCCTTCACATCTTTTTTGCTAAATTGATTGAAGGAATATTAGTGCTGTAGGGTAAACCTAGTGGCTTATAATTGACTATGAAATGGAATTTCGCTAATGTGGATGGAATTAGGAGATTAAAATTTTCATTAAGAAATACTAATCAATTGAATCCAAGAAGTTTTTTCTTGAAAACAAAAGCAAACACAAAAAAACCCACTTGTTTCAAAGTGTTAGTGTTTGCTAGGAGAGTAGGTTGCACAGGTTGGGGACAGTGACATGACCACCCCATGAGGGATTATTTCTAACATGTGCTACTGGTATTTCTGGGTCCCCAGCTCCCCAGGTACCAGGACGGCGAGCTGTCACACTGAGAATACACCGCCCGGCTGGCCTGTGTTGTCACCTGAGTGGCCACTCTCTTCTTCCCTTGGGAAAGTGAGAGGGAGACAACACCACCCAAGTCATGGTCTTCTTCTCAGATCTTGTCTTGGTTTATTGACTTAGTTGTTCAATCTGAACAGTTTCTTCCTTTGTCAGATTATCAAGAGAGATGCTGATGTTCTCTTGTATACTAACTGCTCAATTCATTTTGTTACATTTTTCGCACCTCACATGCATCTCTGCTAATTAATATCAAGATATACAAACACAGTAATTACCTGCCAAGGACTCTACACAGATCAAGCAATCATTTTTCCCACAACTTTAATTTTGAAAAGTAATATAGCATCTGATTTAGCTATTGCCAAAAAAATCACATGACGTCATTGACACCCATCATAATGAGCACTTGGTGTAAAAATACTTGCTTGAGATTCCCTCGGGGTCGGTTTCTTGAGGGCAGAAGCATGAGCTCTTAGTCCTAGCAGAATTGCCAGTCTGGTAGCATCTCAGTATATATTTAATAAACTGAATGAAGAGGAAATAATGAATAGATGATGGAGTAACATAAAGAGCTCTGAAATATGACCCAGCTTGAGGAGCAGGGGCCTTCTGAGCTCAGAACTGAATGCAGCGTTCTGCTGTAGAGATCAGTCGTTATTCGAAGCCATTCTGGGGGGACTCTGCTGAAATCTGACAGCAGGCTGGTGAAAGGCAAGGGCTTGGAAGTGGACAATTGTAGGCTCTGTGAGGAAACCCTCACTGCATTCTGAGACAGAGGACATTAGCGCCATCTCAGGGACACCTGAAGGATCATCCTCAAGCTTTGGGGAAATGGAGACCCCTCAGGGACCCTTCCTGAGTGAGTCATCCCAGTCCCAAGCAGTAAGGCCAATAATGTATAAGGACTTTTAGCTATCCCTAACAGGAGCATTTATGCCACAGTTTCAAAAACATTATCACCTGAGTTTGGTGTGTGACTCCAGTGGTTGCTCATAAACCTCGCTCGACTTTGGATCCATTTTGTAGAACTAAATTAACAACGAAGTTGATGGGAAATGTATGTAAGAGGTCGATTTTACTCCTTATTTATGTTTTCGCCTTTCCTATAGTAAGTACTATTGGGAGGGATAATCCTCCACAAGTCTCTGGAGCTCCTACATGTCTTACTGGGTGTGCTCTGACTGCTCTTTATCCGGATCATTACTCAGGATTGAGTTTGCAGTAAGCAACCTTGAGGGATAAGGTCATGTTTCACCAGGACAAAGAATAGGCTTGTTTCCTGTTTGCTAAAAAAGCAGAGGATTCACCAGGTTCACTATTCGTCAGCTGCAAAGCAAACCTACTGCATGCGCACCATCCCTTTGTGTGCATGGTATCACCCGTGTGGGATGGGGAGGGGGCAAAGGGAACTTTGCAAACATGCGGATGCATGAGCAATAAAGTCCTTTGTCTCTGGCCAGCAGCCTTGTGTTTTCTACCAGTATCCCTGAAACAGCAACAGGCTCACTTACTTTTGCTGATAAGTAGGATAAAATCAAATCCCACTTCCTTCAAGTATGTGTTACTTTTGTGATAGTAAAGCAATAAACATTATAAAATTAGAAATGATCCTTCTCTAGCAACTTGTTACTTTCGTTCCTTGAGTCTCTAGTTAACATTGATTAAAATGTTATGTAAAATATAAATGTAAAATAATGTATGTTCTATAAACAAATACCTAGGACAGAAAATGGAAGCCTAAGTCATTACATTTTATGACTATTTCCTTTCAGATTAGAAAACATATTTCTCAAGCTAGTATTCCTCAGGTCTCAGCAAAATTCAGTCTTCTAGGGCACCTGGGTGGCTCAGTCGATTAAACATCTGGCTTCAGCTCAGATGTCATGGTCTCAGGGTCCTGGGATCGAGCCCCGCATCGGCTCCCTGCTCAGTGGGAAGTCTGCTTCTCCCTCTCCCTCTGCTGCTCCCCGTCCTTGTACTCTCTCGCTCGTACTCTCTGTCTCTCAAATAAAGAAATAAAATCTTTAAAAAAAAATTCAGTCTTCTAGTAAAACTAATTCTTCTGGATAGTCTGGGGCTGATCCCTGCAGCACCCCCTCCCCCTTCCATGACTGGCATCTTGCAATGATTTCCCATCCAGCTTCATATATGCCTAACAGTGGGCAAGGGACTCTGCCCGCACATTGTGCATTCCTCCAGACTCCGGTCCCCCTTCTTCAGGGGCAGCTAGATCTGCTACTCTTTCTGGAGCCCAGGCCAGGGGTTTCAACCTCTCCTCCAAACAGAGGTCTCTACCCTTGTCTTCCCGGGGAGAAGCATGATCTCCTCGGGGTCCTAAAACCCATAAGCTCTGGATTTCCCTGCGGGGTGGAAAGAGAGGAGGTGAGCTCACATCTTTAGACCTAACAAAGGAGGCTTGCCTTCCAGTGGGGGTGGGGAAAAAAAGCACTAAGACTAATTAGCTGTATCCCAGCAAGTTACTCTGTAATATCTGTGCTCAGTGTTTTCAGGCCCTCAACTCTGGGGGCTCCTGGCTGGCTCTGTCAGTACAGCATGTGATTCTTTTTTTTTTTTTTTTTTTTTTAAAGATTTTATTTATTTATTTATTTGAGAGAGAGAATGAGAGAGAGCACATGAGAGGGGGGAGGGTCAGAGGGAGAAGCAGACCCCCTGCTGAGCAAGGAGCCCGATGCGGGACTCGATCCCGGGACTCCAGGATCATGACCTGAGCCGAAGGCAGTCGCTTAACCAACTGAGCCACCCAGGCTCCCCAGCATGTGATTCTTGATCTCAGGGTCATGAGTTCAAGAAAGAAAAGAAATCAATCCCTCAACCTTCATATGCTCTCTTAAAAAAGTACTGATTAAGTTAACACCAGCAATGTGGCTTCTTACTAAATGGTGCTCACTAAGGTTACCGTTCAACTCTCTGCAACAATATCAAAGCCAGCTGTCAGCTTGCTCTCAGCAGACAGGCCAGGACTTTGGTTCTGGCTGACCATCCATCTGCGGCCTCCTCTCTTCCATCGGCTTGCCCACACATCCGGCTTTCTGTCTCCGGCAGCTCCTTCCCTGGATCCTTTATGGCTCACTTTACCTACATGTCGCCTGGAAGTTGCTGTTCACCTGGCCTCTGTCCTAGGCCCCCTTCCTGTCTCACATCCCAGCCCCTCCTGAGTGGCCTCCTCATTTCCACGGTTCCACCGTCTGCTGCCCCACCCAGGCCTCTCTCCCGAGCTCCAGGCTCCCCTCCAGCTTTCTAGTGAACATTTCTTCTTTCCTTTTCTTTCTTTCTTTTCTTTTCTTTCTTTC
This sequence comes from Leptonychotes weddellii, assembly GCF_054177405.1. Classification (NCBI taxonomy): domain Eukaryota; kingdom Metazoa; phylum Chordata; class Mammalia; order Carnivora; family Phocidae; genus Leptonychotes; species Leptonychotes weddellii. The sequence goes on from NW_028046412.1 coordinate 6,866, forward strand.
TTTCTTTTCTTTTCTTTTCTTTCTTTCTTTTCTTTTCTTTCTTTCTTTCTTTCTTTTCTTTTCCTTTCTTTCTTTTCTTTCTTTCTTTCTTTCTTTCTTTCTTTCTTTCTTTCTTTTCTTTCTTTCTTTCTTTCTTTCTTTCTTTTTCTTTCTTTCTTTCTTTCTTTCTTTCTTTCTTTCTTTCTTTCTTTCTTTCCTTCTTCCTTCCTTCCTTCCTTCCTTCCTTCCTTCCTTCCTTCCTCCCTTCCTTCCTTCCTTTCTTAAAGATTTTATTGGGGCGCCTGGATGGCTCAGTCAGTTAAGCGTCTGTCTTCTACTCAGGTCATGATCCTGGGATCAAGCCCCACATCGGGCTCCCTACTCAGCTGAGAGTCTGCGTCTCCCTCTCTCTCTGCTCCTCCCTGCCCTGCTCATGCGTGCTCTCTCTCTCTCAAATAAATAAATAAGATCTTAAAAAAAAATAAAAGATTTTATTTATTTAGAGGGAGAGAGTGTGTGAGCAGGGGGGAGGGGCAGAGGGAGAGGGAGAGAGAGAATCTTCAAGCAGACTCCATGCTGAGTGTGGAGTCTGGCTTGGGGTTCGATCCTACGACCCTGAGATCATGACCTGAGCCAAAATCAAAAGTTGGATGCTTAACCGACTGAGCCACCCAGGAGCCCTTCTAATGGACTCCTCTGCTTGCAGGTGACACATGCACCCCAAAGTCAACAGTTCCAAAGCATACTTGGTCTGTTCCCCCAAATCTGCTCCCCGCCTCGAGCCCCCTATCTCGGCACATGATGCCACCACCCACTGAATTGCCCAGGAAGGAATGAGAAGCTTCCCCACACCCTGTGAATTAGCAGGGCTCGTTGGTTCTTTGTCCTCACTTGTCCTGTCACTTCTCACCGGCCCTCAGATGCCACCTGAGTCCAGGGCGCTATCATGTCTTGCTGGGATCACCCCCCCTCCTCTTAAATCATCTCCCTAAACTCTGGCTGCAATCCGTTCTCCACTCTGCAGTGACAAAGACCTTACTAAAGTGCAAACCTGATCTTGTCGTTCTTTTTTTGTTTTTTTGTTGGGGGGGGGGCGGTGCTCGTCTGGGATATGAAACCCTTGTCATTCTTTTTCTTTAAATCTCTGAACACCCCTCAGTGCCCTCCTAACGAAGAAATCATTATGATTTCCAAATCCGTGCATGCCCTGGTCCCACCTTCCCATCCTCATCCTCTCGGACACTAGAACTTCCAGCCTTGCTGTGTGGTGCTGTATCCACCAGAGGGCAGCCTAACCAGCAGCAAGGCGGATCTCGGCCTTCCAGAGTCCTGAGAATGCAGTTTTCCAGAGACCTCAGGCCTGATGCTTGATGTCATACACCTCAGTTTGGTGAAGGAGGCAAATGAAAAAGAAATGAACCACTGACAGAATAGCTGTCATTTGTTCCAAATGTTATTAAAATAGGCAACAGGAATAATTGGGGACTCCATTGGGAGGGTGGTCGGGTTTGGTTTGCTTGGTTTCCCCAAGACCAAGGACCAGGAGGAAGAACAATCCAGAAAATATTATAAAGATCTGATTTTGGTAATAAGGATATCTGTCATACATTTTTTAAACTATCGGCTACTAGTTTTAAAACATATTTATACTACCCAAAGCAGTAACTCAACTTCCCAGAAAACTTGTCCAATTGAAGACTCTAGAACTTCCTGTAAAACAGAGCATTCACCATCCGTCCATCTTCCAACTGAAGTCTCATATTTGTGTGTGTGTCAGGGAGGGCGGGTGATATCCTCTCTGGTCTCCTGACTGAGCTAGTCTTCGGACTTCCTCAGTTATATACATTGTATCTTCAGGACTCCGTGCAATTCTCCATCCTGCTGGGAAACTTTCCCAACTGCCCTAGTCTGGACAAAACGCATGGTGCACGCCTCCATCCCAGCAACCATCATTCTGTACTTTCATGCTTTCTTCAGAGTAAATCATTTCCCTATGTCCATCTCCATGACGGGTTCATAGTAGGTGCACAGTATCTGTGGCTACAGAAAACATCCAACACGTGTGCTGTGTGACCTCTGACCAGTCATTGCTTCCCTGCAAGCTTCAGTTTTCTTGTCACTTGAAAATAACACAGCCTACAACATTGTGAGAAGGCTTACTTAAGTGTCTTATACCTATTAGTAATAAGAATAGGATTCGTTAGCAAAGGACTGTCGGGAATATCAGAACCTGGTGTATTTGCTCCAGGGTTGCTTCTCCAACTTATCTTCTTGGGTGTTTGCTGAGGGTACCATTCCATTGTAAAAACACAAGTTTTCTGAGGAGTGGACCTCGAACTTCCAGCCTCGCTGTGTGGTGCTGGATCCACCAGAGGGCAGCCTAACATCAATGTTGCGGAGCTCAGCCTTTTCAGAGCCTGGAGAATGCCGTTTTCCAGAGAGCTCAGAAGCAACTTTCCTCCCC
>NW_028046413.1:0-428 GCF_054177405.1 Leptonychotes weddellii
ACACTTCACTGCTGGACACGGTCTAGTCATCTTCGGAGTCAACTGTATTGGACGATCTTCTTGACCACGCTTGTGATGCGAGCACATCTGTATGGCTGCATTTAAGACTCCGGATCGAATGCAAAGGGCCAGCACTATGACCACTATGAAAATGAACAAACAAACAAGAACAGGTTAAGAGTCCATATAAGGTGCTTCAAAACCAGGAACCCCAACTGCCCAGGTTGTTTGTCCAAATTGGTGAGTTTAGCAAACTGGCCAGGGAACCGTCCAGTCGAAGATCTCAAGGCCAGCAGAGAGGACGCTGGTGAAACGGGCCTGAGCTTTTCCTGGATCACATACTCTTAGTCCGTATCAGGTGCCAGTCATGAATTTCTTCATCCGATGAGGGGAGATTTCTGCTGAGGATAGGCCCCCACACACTCTAC
>NW_028046414.1:0-428 GCF_054177405.1 Leptonychotes weddellii
GCCTCGGATTCACTTCTCCGCACGTCCTACCTTCCAGAAAGTGGTCGCTTTTCTGTTCAGAGAGTTGTTGCTATTCCTTTCTTCGATCTCCTGTTGAGTTTGTAGGTGTTCAGAATGGTTTGATCCCTATCCAGCTGAATTCCTGAGAGGAGACGAAATCCAGGTCTCCTACTCCTCCGCCATCTTGCTCCGCCCCCCGCCAGGAAAATACTAGTTTTATACAAAGAACTGGGAAGTGTTCTCTTTATTTCAGGAAGAGACTTTGGAGGGTTGATATTATTTCTTCCTTGAAGTGTTTGGTAGAAATCACCAGTGAAGTCATCTTGGCCTGAAGTTTTTTTTGTGGGAAAGCTTTAATTATGAATTCAATTTCTTTAATCATTATAGGACTAGTCAGTGTTTCTACTACTTCTGGAGTCTGTTTGGTA
>NW_028046415.1:0-428 GCF_054177405.1 Leptonychotes weddellii
CACAAAATAATCCCAAAGTTTATCAGGAAAAGTAAGTATTTAGAAATTGCAAGAGACTTGAATAGGCTGAGTAATTAAGGGAGATTATTCCTACAAGGTTTAATACACGTTAAAATCCTTGACTACTGACATAGAATGTTAGTAGTAGGGAAATACACCAAAGGAAAAGGAGGATCAGGGGGAGGAGGAGGTGAAGGGAGCAACAGAGGAGGAGGGGAAATGGGCCCCAAATCAAGCATACTAATTGTATAAAATTTGACATATTAAATTTAAAAAAAAATTTTTTAAGATTTTATTATTTGACAAAGAGAGACACAGTGAGAGAGGGAACACAAGCAGGGGGAGTGGGAGAGGGAGAAGCAGGATTCCCGTTGAGCAGGGAGCCTGATGTGGGGCTTGATCCCAGGACCTTGGGACCATGACCTGAG
>NW_028046416.1:0-428 GCF_054177405.1 Leptonychotes weddellii
ACCTGTTATAGAACACACTTAAGGAGGGGGGCGGAGCAAGATGGCGGAGGAGTAGGAGACCTGGATTTCGTCTCCTCTCAGGAATTCAGCTGGATAGGGATCAAAGCATTCTGAACACCTACAAACTCAACAGGAGATCGAAGAAAAGAAGAGCAACAACTCTCTCAGCAGAAAAGCGACCACTTTCTGGAAGGTAGGACGTGCGGAGAAGTGAATCCGAGGGATATTCGGGAGGATAGACGGCGGGGGAGGGGCCTCCATCAGCCGCTTCTGGCAAGTGACAGAGCTGCGGAGCACAAAATCAGAACTTTTAAAAGTCTGCTCCGCTGAGGGACGTCACTCCGGTGGCTAAGCGGGGGGTGGAACCCTCCGGGACAGTGTGGTCTCAGGACCCTTGGGGTCACAGAAAGACCGGGGGTGCCTGAGTG
>NW_028046417.1:0-428 GCF_054177405.1 Leptonychotes weddellii
ACAGTGCTCACCATAGCACATACCCTCCCCAGTGTCCATCACCCAGCCACCCCATTCCTCCCACCCCCCCACCACCCCAGCAACCTTCAGTTTTTTTCCTGAGATTAAGAATTCCTCATATCAGTGAGATCATATGATACATGTCTTTGTCTGATTGACCTATTTCACTTAGCATGATAGCCTCTAGTTCCATCCATGTTGTTGCAAATGACAAGATTTCGTTTTTTGTTTTTTTTTTTGTGATTGGCTGCATAATATTCCATTGTATATATATATATATATATATATATATATATACCAGATCTTCTTTATCCATTCATCTGTTGATGGATATCTTGGCTCTTTCCATAGTTTGGCTATTGTGGACATTGCTGCTCTAAACATCGGGGTGCACGTACCTCTTGGGATCACTACATTTGTATCTTTGG
>NW_028046418.1:0-428 GCF_054177405.1 Leptonychotes weddellii
AGTACCGTTCTTTATCTCTGGTAATATTGCATACACTGAGGGCTACTGTGTCTGCTATTAATATAATTGTCCAGATTTATTATGATTTGTATTTTCATAGAAATCTTCTTTTCAATATTTTTACTTTTAATTTATATATATCTTATTTTAAATGTTTATCTCCTCTTAATGACACATAGTTTTGTTTTTGTTTTTTTTTTGTCTTTAACTGAAGGATTTAGTCCATCTATATTTTTTTTTTTTTTTAAAGATTTTATTTATTTATTTGAGACAGAGAGAATGAGAGACAGAGAGCATGAGAGGGAGGAGGGTCAGAGGGAGAAGCAGACTCCCCGCCGAGCAGGGAGCCCGATGCGGGACTCGATCCCGGGACTCCAGGATCATGACCTGAGCCGAAGGCAGTCGCTTAACCAACTGAGCCACCCAGG
>NW_028046419.1:0-428 GCF_054177405.1 Leptonychotes weddellii
ATTACATCATTAGTTCTAGATGAAGTGTTCCATGATTCATTGTTCGTGCACAACACCCAGTGCTCCATGCAGAACGTGCCCTCCTCAATACCCACCACCAGGCCAACCCATCCTCCCACCCCCCTCCCCTCTAGAACCCTCAGTTTGTTTTTCAGAGTCCATCGTCTCTCATGGTTCGTCCACCCCTCCGAATTCCCCCACTTCATTCCTCCCCTCCCGCTACCTTCTTTGGAAGAGTCACTTCTCTTTGACCCTTCACCCCATCGTCTAGTACGACCCTTCACCCCGTTTCCTCTCCCTGATTCACACGAGGATGCGAGGATGTGCTTGTGGATCTTTTGCAAACACTAAAAGCAGGGGCGCACGTATAAGGAGTTGGGGACACACTCGTGTAGGTGTTTACGACTGAGTGTTATTTGCAGTTACAG
>NW_028046420.1:0-428 GCF_054177405.1 Leptonychotes weddellii
AGTACCGTTCTTTATCTCTGGTAATATTGCATACACTGAGGGCTACTGTGTCTGCTATTAATATAATTGTCCAGATTTATTATGATTTGTATTTTCATAGAAATCTTCTTTTCAATATTTTTACTTTTAATTTATATATATCTTATTTTAAATGTTTATCTCCTCTTAATGACACATAGTTTTGTTTTTGTTTTTTTTTGTCTTTAACTGAAGGATTTAGTCCATCTATATATTTTTTTTTTTTTAAAGATTTTATTTATTTATTTGAGACAGAGAGAATGAGAGACAGAGAGCATGAGAGGGAGGAGGGTCAGAGGGAGAAGCAGACTCCCCGCCGAGCAGGGAGCCCGATGCGGGACTCGATCCCGGGACTCCAGGATCATGACCTGAGCCGAAGGCAGTCGCTTAACCAACTGAGCCACCCAGGC
>NW_028046421.1:0-428 GCF_054177405.1 Leptonychotes weddellii
CTAAAAGCCTGTTTGTTTCTCAGGTCCATAGTCTCTCATGGTTCATCTCTCCCTCCAATTCCCCCCGCCCATTTTTCCCTTCCTTCTCTTAATGTCCTCCATGTTATTCCTTATGTTCCACACTAAGTGAAACCATATGATAATTGACTTTCTCTGCTTGACTTATTTCACTTAGCATAATCTCCTCCAGTCCCATCCATGTTGATGTAAAAGTTGGGTATTCATCTTTACACACATCATATTTAAATTGCCAAAAGACAAAAAGAAATTTTTGGACATACCACAAAGAATCCCCATAAGATCAACACCTGACTTCATCAGAAACAATGAAGGCTAGAAGGCAGTGGGATGACATATTCAAAGTGTTTTTTCTTTCAAATTTTTATTTAAATTCTAGTTAGTTAACATATAGCATAATATTGTTTTCA
>NW_028046422.1:0-428 GCF_054177405.1 Leptonychotes weddellii
CCCCCAGAAGAGCTCAGGTTCGGGGATAAATTCCTTCGGCAGGCTGGGTGGCGCCCTACCCTCTGTAGCTCCCCCACAGCTGCCGGAGTCCCTGGGACCTAATAATACACACAAATCAGAAGACAGGCTGCAGGCCGTGGCCATGCAAGGAGAGGGAGCAAGCTGACGCCCGCCCTAGCCTGTCCCCACTGGCCTCGCCCTCCAGCAGCAGGGTGTCTGGCCCTGGGGTTGGCAGCCCCCGCCCAGTGTGCCAGAAGCACCCTATATTGAGAGGATGAGAGCGCCAGGGGGAATGGCAGGCATGTGGCCCGTGGCAGGCAAGTGGGGTGAGCTGTCAGTGAGCCCGGCCCAGAAAGCCTGTTCTCTCCCCACACCGTCCTTCCTGTCCGCAGGCTCCGGAGCCAGCTCCAGCTCCCAGAGGGTAGTGA
>NW_028046423.1:0-9306 GCF_054177405.1 Leptonychotes weddellii
GTTAAGCATCTGACTCTTGGTTTCTGCTCAGGTCGTGATCTCAGGGTCATGTGACTGAGCCCCACGTCAGGCTCCACACTGAGTTTAGAGTCTGCTTAAGACTCTCTCTCCCGGGGCGCCTGGGTGGCTCAGTTGGTTAAGCGACTGCCTTCGGCTCAGGTCATGATCCCGGGGTCCTGGGATCGAGTCCCACGTCGGGCTCCTGGCTCAGCGGGAGGCCTGCTTCTCCCTCTCCCACTCCCCCTGCTTGTGTTCCTGCTCTCGCTGTCTCTGTCAAATAAATAAATAAAATCTTTAAAAAAAAAAAAAAAAAGACTCTCTCTCCCTCCCCCTTTGCCCCCCCCAAATAAATAAATAAATCTTTTTTAAAAAATAAAATAATGGTCATGAGCATACTCACTGGACTTAAGAAAAGGGTAGAAGACCTCAGCAAGACCCTCAACAAAGAGATAGAAAACATAAAAAGGAACCAATCAGAAATAAAGAACACAATAACTGAACTTAAAAATACATCAGATGGAAAAAATAGGCTAAAGGAAGCAGAAGAACAGAAAACATAAAAAAGAACCAATCAGAAACAAAGAACATAATAACTGAACTTAAAAATACATCAGATGGAAAAAATAGGCTAAAGGAAGCAGAAGAACAGAAAACATAAAAAAGAACCAATCAGAAACAAAGAACACAATAACCGAACTTAAAAATACATCAGATGGAATAAATAGGCTAGAGGAAGCAGAAGAACAAGTCAGTGACCAGAGGATAGAGTAATGGAAAGCAATCAAGCTGAACAGCAGAAAAAGAATAAGAAATGAAAACAGATTAAGGGAACTCAACAACACCCATCAAGCATAACAACTTTCACGTTATAGGGATCCTGGAAGGAAAAGAGACAGAAAAGGGGGTAGGAAATTTATTTGAAGAAACAAATAGCTGAAAACTTCCTGAATCTGGGGAAGGGAACAGAAATCCAGATCCAGGAGGCACAAAGAGCCCCTAGCAAAATCAACCAAATGAGGTCCACACCAAGACACAGAGTAATTAAAATGACAGAAAGTAGTGATAAACAGAGAAGTTTAAAAGCAGCAAGAGAAAAGAAAACATTATATATAAGGGAAACCCTATAGGGCTATCAGCTGATTTTTCAGCAGACACTTTGCAGGCCAGAAGGGAGTGGCATGATATATTCAAAGTGCTAAAAGGAAAAAATGCAGCCAAAAGTACTCTATCCAGCAAGGCTATCATTCAGAATAAAACGAGAGATAAAGGGCTTCCCAGACAAACAAAAGTTGAAGGAATTCATGACCACTAAACCAGCCCTACAAGAAATGTTAAATGTTAAAGGGGACTCTTTAAGTGGAAAGGAAAGACCATAAGCAGGAGTAAGAAAAATAGAAACCAATAGAAGGAAGGAAATAATAAAGATGAGAGCAGAAATAAACTAAATAGAAACTAAGAACAGTAGAACAGGTCAACGAAATCAGGAGCTGGTTCTTTGAAAAGAGCAACAAAATTGATAAACCTTTAGCCATACTCATCAAATAAAAAAGAGAGAGAGAGAGGACTCAAATAAACAAAATCAGAAATGAAAGAGGAGGAATAACAACCAACACCACAGAAATACAAAGGATTATAACAATATTATGAAAAATTATATTCCAAAAAATTGGACATCTTAGAAGACATGGATAAATTCCTGGAAGCATAACCTCCCAAAACTGAATCAAGAAGAAATAGAAAATTTTAACAGACCAATACCAGTAACAAAACTGAATCAGTAATCAAAGAACCCCCAACAAAAAAAAAAGTCCAGGACCAGAGGCTTCCCAGGTGAATTCTACCAAACATTTGAAGAAGAACTAATAACTATTCCTCTCAAACTATTCCAAAAAGTAAGGAAAACTTCCAAATTCATTCCATGAGGCCAGCATTACCCTGACACCAAAACCAGATAAAGACATTACGAGAGAGAGAGAACTACAGGCCAATATCTCTGATGAACATAGATGCAAAAATCCTCAACAAAATATTAGCAAACTAAATCTAACAACAATACATTAAAAAAAATACTTCACCATGATCAAGAGGGATTTATTCCCAGGATGTAAGGGTGGTTCAATATTTGCAAATCAACCAACGTGATACATCACATCAACAAGTGAAAGGATAAAAACTATATGATCATTTCAACAGATGAAGAAAAAGCATTTGACAAAGTAAAACATCCATTCATGATAAAAACCCTCAACAAAGTATGTCTAGAGGGAACATACCTCAATATAATAAAAACATGTTTCAACATAATATGAAAAACCTGCAGCTAACATCATACTCAATGGTGAAAAACTGAGAGATTTTTATTCACCACTTTTATTCAACATAGTACTGGAAGTCCTAGACACAGCAGTCAGACAAGAAAAAGAAATAAAAGTCATCCAAATTGGGAAGAAAGAAATAAAACTTTCACTATGTGCAGATGACATGATACCATATATAGAAAACTCTAAAGACTCCACCAAAAAACTACTAGAACTGATAAATTCAATAAGATCACAGGATGCAGAATCAATATACAGAAATCTACTGTATTTCTATACACTAATAATGAAGTAGCAGAAAGAGAAATTAAGAAAACAATGCCATTTACAACTGCACCAAAAATAGTAAAATACCTAGGAATAAACTTAACCAAGGAGGTAAAAGACCTGTACTCTGAAAATTGTAAAACATTGATGAAAGAAATTGAAGATGAGGGGCGCCTGGGTGGCTCAGTCAGTTAAGCAACTGCCCTTGGCTCAGGTCATGATCCCAGAGTCCTGGGATCGAGTCCCACAACAGGCTCCCTGCTCAGTGGGGAGCCTGCTTCTCCCTCTCCTCTGCCTGCTGCTCCCTCTGTTTGTGCTCTCTCTCTCTGTCAAATAAGTAAATAAAATCTTTTATTTATTTGACAGAGAGACACAGTGAGAGAGGGAACACAAGCAGGGGGAGTGGGAGAGGGAGAAGCAGGCTTCCTGCAGAGCAGGGAGCCCGATGTGGAGCTCAATCCCAGGACTCTGGGATCATGACCTGAGCCTAAGGCAGGCGCTTAACAACTGAGCCACCCAGGCACCCCAATAAATAAAATCTTAAAAAAAAAAAGAAATAAAAGATGACACAAACAAATAGAAAGATATTCCATGCTCATGGATTGGGAGAACCAATATTGTTAAAATGTCCATACTACGCAAAGCAATCTACAGATTTAATGCAATCTCTATCAAAATACCAATGGCATTTTCACAGAAATAGTACAAATAATCCTAAAATTTGTATGGAATCACAATGGTCCTTGAATAGCCAAAGCAATCTTGAAAAAGAAAAACAAAACTAGAGATATCACAATTCCAGATTTCAAGATATACTACAAAGCTGTAATCAAAACGGTATGGTAGTGGCATAAAAACAGATACATAGATCAATAGAACAGACTAGAGAGTCCAGAAAAAAAAAACAAACACGATTATATGGTCAATTAATCTTTGACAAAGGAGGCAAGAATACGCAATGGGGAAAAGACAATCTGTTCAACAAACGGTGTTGGGAAAATTGGACAGTTGCATGCAAAAGAATGACACTGGACCACTCTCTTACACTATACATAAAAATAAACTCAGAATGGATTAAAACCTAAATGTAAGACCTGAAACCATAATGATCCTAGAAGAGAGCACAGGCAGTAATTTCTCTGACATCAGCTGTAGCAACATATTTTAGATATGTCTCCTGAGGCAAGGGGAACAAAAGCAAAAATAAACTATTGGGACTACACCAAAATAAAAAGCTTCTGCACAACAAAGGAAACTACTAGCAAAACAAAAAGGCAACCTTCTGAATGGCAGAAGATATTTACAAATGACATATCTAATAAGGGGTTAGTATCCAAAATATATAAAGAACTTACAAAACTCAACACCAAACATAAATAATAATCCAATTAAAAAATGGAAAGAAGACATGAACAGACATTTCTCCGAAGAAGACACACAGGTGGCCAACGACACATGAAAAGATATTCAACATCACTCATCACCAGAGAAATGCAAATCAAATAAGGTATCACCTCACACTTGTCAGAATGGATAAAATAAAAAAACACAAGAAACAACAAGTGTTGGCGAGGATGTGAAGAAAAAGAAACCCTCGTGCACTGTTGGTGGGAATGCGATCTGGTGCAGCCACTACGGAAAACAGTATGGAGGGTCCTCAAAAACTTAATAGAATTACTATATGATCCAGTAATTCCACTACTGAATATTTATCCAAATAATATGAAAACACTAATTCAAAAAGATGCACTCCTATATTTGTTGCATGGCAATACACACTTTCTCCCATTGCTTCTTCTCATTAGTCATACTTTAGATATGTTCAAATCGGGGCACCTGGGTGGCTCAGTCGTTAAGCGTCTGCCTTCGGCTCAGGTCATGATCCCAGAGTCCTGGGACTGAGCTCCACATCGGGCTCCCTGCTTGGCAGGAGGCCTGTTTCTCCCTCTCCCCCTGCTTGTGTTCCCTCTCTCGCTATGTCTCTCTCTGTCAAATAAATAAATAAATAATCTTTAAAAAAGAAAAAAGATATGTTCAAATCTTTGAAGAACTTTTTATAAATGACCTAAGTCACCTAAATTATATGGAAAATTTGTTAAACAATTCCTGTAAATTCTGACTACAGTAGCCTGCCCTTAGCCACATTTTCACTTTCTGTGGTTTCATTTACACACTTTTGGGCAACCAAAGTCTGACAACATTGTCAGAAAGTAGCAGCCTAACACTGTGTCACAATCTTATGTCATTCACCTCACTTTCATCTCATCATGTAGGCGTTTTATCCTCTCACATCACAAGAAGAAAAAGGGTGAGTATAGTACAAGAAGATATTCTGAGAAAAGAGACCAGATTCATATAACTTTTATTCAATATGTTCAGATTCAATATAACTTTTATTACAGTACACTGTTATAATTGTTCTATTATTAGTTATTAGTGGTAATCTCTTGCTGTGACTAATTTATAAATTAGACTATATCATAGGTCTAGATGTATAGGAAAAATCGTAGTATATTTGGGTACTATCTGCAGTGTCAGGCATCCACTGAGGGTCTTGAAACATACCCCACTGATAAGGGGGGACTACCCTACATTTTATGTAGAATCAGAGGGAAATGTGTAATCCAATTTTTAAGCAAATGGAGCAAAAAACACTTTTTAAAACTTTCAGTAAATTACAATGATTGAAAAACAACTCATAATAGGAAAACACTGACATTTATCCCTACACAAGTAAGGATAGAAAGAAAAAGACACTGAACAAAATAAACCATGAATGCTCAATGGTACAGAAGATTTAATTTAAAAATTATGTTTTAGAATATCTCAACTTCTAGAACAATACTTTAATGGAGTTATTATTTTTGACTGGGTAAATGCATATTCTGTATTATAATGTTACAATGAAATAAAATTGAGAATTATGCAGCATTTAAAATCGGTGAACTATTCAGAAGGATCGTGGACAGGGAAAATGTATTTGAATTTTGACTTATAAAATATTTTCTGAATGGTAGCTAAAACATTTACATAAGTTAGTACCAAAAAAGTTAGAATTGAGAATATCATCTGTTTTTTTTTTTTTTAAGATTTTATTTATTTATTTGAGAGATAGCACAAGCAGGAGGAGTGGCAGAGGAAGAAGGAGAATCAGGCTGCCCACTGAGGAGGAAGCCCAATGCAGGGCTTGATCCCAGGACCCTGGGATCATGACCTGAGCTGAAAGCAGTCACTTAACTGACTGAGCCACCCAGGCACCAGAGAGTATCATCTGTTTAACAGAATTTTCTTAGCATGTACTAATTATCTCAACACCTGTAAAGACTATTTTCTTAATAAATAGTCCATTGAGGGTGTCAACAATTTCAAATGTATTAGCCATAAAATGCAACTATGAATAACATTTCAGGAAATTTTATGAAGATAAGAGAGATAAGAGGTGTTAAAAACATGTTATTCAGAACAATATCAGTTATACGGCATTGGAAATAAATGTGACTAATAAACTCATTAAAGTACATGAATTTGTAACAGAAAAGTTGTTTGTTTGTATTATTTTTAATGTTCAGTTAGTCAGTACAAGAAAGTGCTTTTCCTTTTACTCTAGAGATCAAGGATATATGGTTTTTACAAATAATCCAGTCAAGAAATGGGCAAAAGACACTTACAGACATTTCTCCAAAGACATACAAATGGCCAACAGGCACATGAAAAAATGCTCCACATCACTTGCCATCAGGGAAATACAAATTGAAACCACAATGAGATACCACCTTACACCAGTCAGAACGGCTAAAATTAACAAGACAGGAAACAACAAATGTTGGCGAGGATGTGGAGAAAGAGGAACCCTCTTACACTGTTCGTGGGAATGTAAGCTGGTACAGCCACTCTGGAAAACAGTATGGAGGTTCCTCAAGAAGTTAAAAATAGAGCTACCCTAAGACTGAGAAATTGCACTACCAGGTACTTACCCCAAAGATACAAATGGACTGATCCGAAGGGGCACCTGCTCCCCAATGTTAATAGCAGCAATGTTCACAATAGTCGAACTGTGGAAAGAGCTGAGATATCCATTGACAGATGAATGGATAAAGAAGATGTGGTATATAAATACAATGGAATATTACTCAGCTGTCAGAAGAGATGAATATTTACCATTTACATCGATGTGGATGGAACTGGAGGGTATTATGCTGAGTGAAATAAGTCAGAGAAAGACAATTATCATATGGTTTCACTCATATGTGGAATATAAGAAACAGCACAGAGGATCATAAGGTAAGGGAGGGAAAACTGAAGGGGAAGTCATCAGAGAGGGAGAAAAGCCATGAGACTCTTAACTATAGGAAACAAACTGAGGGTTGCTGGAGGGGAAGGGGGGTATGGGGTAAAACTGGATGATGGGCATTAAGTAGGGCACACAATGTGATGAGCATTGGGTGTTATATGCAACTGATAAATTATTGAATACTACATCTGAAACTAATGATGTACTATATGTTGGCTAACTGAATTTAAACTTTTTAAAAAGGATATATGGTTTTTAGAAAAACTTAATTGAAATATAGTTGACATGCGATGTCATATTAGTACAGGTGTACAACAAAATGATTTGACAATTCTATACACCAAGCAATGCTTACTATGATAAGTACAGTTACCATATGTCACCGTATAAAATTATCACCTCATTATTGACTACATTCTCTTTTTTTTTTTTAAGATTTTATTTATTTATTTGAGAGAGAGAATGAGAGAGAGAGCACATGAGAGGGGGGAGGGTCAGAGGGAGAATCAGACTCCCTGCCGAGCAGGGAGCCCGACGCAGGACTCGATCCCGGGACTCCAGGATCATGACCTGAGCCGAAGGCAGTCGCCCAACCAACTGAGCCACCCAGGCGCCCCTGACTACATTCTCTATGCTATACTTTTTATCCTCTTGACTAATTTGTTTCATAACTGGAAGTTTGTACCTCTTAATCCCCTTCATCTATTTTAACCATCCTTTTACCCTCTTTCCCTCTGACAACCACTAGTTTGGTCTCTGTATTTATGAGTCTGTTTCTGTTTTGTCTTATTTTTTAGATTCCACACATAAGTGAAATCATATTGTATTTGTCTTTCTCTGACTGACTTATTTCACTTAACATAATACCTTCTGGGTCCATCCATGTTTTCACAAATGACAAGATTTCATTCTTTTCATGGCTGCATAATATTCCATTGTGTGTGTGTGGGTGGGTGTGTATATATATATGTATATATAATATCCATTCCATTACATATATCACATATATATGTTACATATATCACATATATATGATATATATATCACAATTGCTTTATCCATCCATTGATAGATATCTTGGCTATTATAAATAATGCTTCAGTAAAAATAACACATATATCTTTTCAAATTAGTGTTTTCATTTTCTTTGGTAAATATCCAGCAGTGTAATTACTGGATCATATGATATTTCTATTTTTAATTTTTTGAGAAACCTCCATACTATTTTCTACAGTGGTTGCACCAATTTACATTCCCACCAACAGTGCACCACATTTTTAAGATAATTTTTGAACAGATCTATTTTATCAGTCTACCAAAAATAATAAAAATTTTCAGCTAATAAATTCATATTTACTAATTACATAAGTTTAATCATTGTAGTGTCCTTTTTTGCTCCAAAAAGTGTCTCATTTGCATGATAAATTACATAGATACCCTAAATGGAATGCAGAATAAGGAGACAAACATATTAAAAACATATTGAACAACATATTAAAAGGGGGAAAACATATTAAAAACATATTAATAACTATAAAGAGAAAAAAGGTTTAGGGGCACCTGGGTGGCTCAGTAGTTAAGCATCTACCTTCAGCTCAGGTCATGAACTTGCGGTCCTGGGATCAAGCCCTGCATCTGGCGCCCTGCATCTGGCTCCCTGCTCAGCAGGGGGCCTGCTTCTCCCTCTCATCTGCCACTCCCCCCTGATTGTGCTCTCTCTGTCAAATAAGTTAAAAAAAAATCTTAAAAAAAACAAAAGAGAGAGAGAAACCAGGTTTAATAGGAATTCCAGGTGAGGAGAATGAAGGAAAAGTCTGAAAGACAGTATTTAAAGATATTATTACTAGAAGTTTCCCAGTTTTAAAATATATATAAAATATCATATCTGGAGCCCTTTCTGAATGCCAAGCAAGACAAATTTTAAAACAACAATAATAATTGTCCAAACTAGACATAATAGAAAAATAAAGGAAATTGAAAAATATAATCTTAAAACTATCAGAGATACAATGGAAAAGGATAATAATAAAATATGACAGTGTATTTCTCATCAACAATAATAAATACCAGAAATAAGAAGCTAACAAATCAAAATATTCAAAGTGCTAAGAGAAAGTAGCTGTCAAAGTAGAATTTTTTACCTAGTGAAATTCTTATTAAAATAAGAGCAAAATAAAAATATATTCAGACATCCAAAAGCTAAGAGAACCTCACTCATATAGAAATAATCATCCAAAGATTCATAGAGGGCTGCTGAAAGTCTTTACCAAGAAATACATAACCAGCCCCTGGGAGCAAGATGGCGGAGGAGTAGGAGACCTGGATTTCGTCTCCTCTCAGGAATTCAGCTGGATAGGGATCAAACCATTCTGAACACCTACAAACCCAACAGGAGATCGAAGAAAGGAATAGCAACAACTCTCTGAACAG
>NW_028046424.1:0-428 GCF_054177405.1 Leptonychotes weddellii
GGACACATTCACCTTCAGGACTCAGACATCTTGTCGTTGGAGAAAACGAGAAATGGCCAAAGCTGCCTTTACTGCTGGTAAAGACTCACAGCCTTGCAATCTTCAACATTGCAGATAATAATGAGATGGCCAGGATTTTAACAAGTAAAGGGAAATGTGTTCTGAAGTATAGGTTTGAATATATGTCTTACAGTGTTTATCAGCTGATTGTGATCTGCAACAGCATTTCATATCATTCCTAATTCCACAGTTGGACCATCAAACTAAATCCCAGTACAATGAAACTCCACTGAATTGTTCCACTTAATTTGTGTTCTAAATAGGTACTACTCCTTTGAAAGACACTAACTTAACTGTGAAGAGGTTTTATTGTAATCACATACAAGAGTGGATTTATGTCTTTGCTCCTTTTGGAGACTATTATCACA
>NW_028046425.1:0-428 GCF_054177405.1 Leptonychotes weddellii
ACTGAGCCACCCAGGTGCCCTGGATTAAGTCTTTGAGTAATATTCTGGTTTTTTAGACTTTAGGCTATAAATGGAGGATATGAATACAGACTTTTCTCTTTCCTTACGGTTATATTGTTCATAACGTGCCTAAAAAGTTGTGAATGACAACCCTGTGAGTACCCATTTGATACCATTTTGTCAGAGTCCATGCTACCAGCATCACAAAGGGATGATTAAAAATGATATATGAAGAAAAAATGTGACAAGATAGTAAGTAGAGTCAGAAGTTGTTTTTGCTCAGATATTATGTCTCTGTCTTAACTTCCTTTTTCTTTAGTTTTATGTTGACACACAGAATTGTATTGGTCACTTTCTTTCTAGATCACATGAATATTATGATTAATACCACAATGTTTGTGAAATTTTTTTGAATCCATAGAAGGGTA
>NW_028046426.1:0-428 GCF_054177405.1 Leptonychotes weddellii
AAAAAAAAAAATCTTCTGATTTTAGAATTGATTCCCCTTGTTTACAAGTTAAGTTGTTCTTCCTTCCTATCTTTCTTTTTCTTTCTTTCCTTTCTTTCTTCTTTCCTTCCTTCCTTTCTTTCTTTCTTCTTTCCTTCCTTCCTTCCTTTCTTTCTGTCTTTCTTTCTTTTTCTTTCTTTCTTTCTTTTCTTTCTTCTTTCTTCTTTCTTTCTTTTCCTTCTTTCTTTCCTTCCTTCCTTCCTTCCTTCTTTCTTTCTTTCTTTCTTCTTTCCTTCCTTCCTTCCTTCTTTCTTTCTTCCTTTCTTTCTTTCAGAAGGAGAGAGGGCAGGTAGGGGCAGAGGGAGAGAGAGAATCCTAAGAACCCTAACTCGGGGCTCAATCTCACAACCTTGAGATCATGACCTGAGCCCAAATCAAGAGTCAGATGC
>NW_028046427.1:0-428 GCF_054177405.1 Leptonychotes weddellii
AGGGGGAGTGGGAGAGGGAGAAGCAGGCCTCCTGTGGAGCGGGGAGCCTGATGCCGGGCTCAATTCCAGGACCCTGAGATCATGACTGAGCTGAAGGCAGATGCCCAATGACTGAGCCACCCAGGCACCCCTCTTTTTTTTTTTATTTTATTTTATTTTTTTTTGACACAGAGAGAGAGACAGCGAAAGAGGGAACACAAGCAGGGGGAGTGGGAGAGGGAGAAGCAGGCTTACCGCCGAGCAGGGAGCCGGATACGGGGCTCGATCCCAGGACCCTGGGATCATGACCTGAGCCGAAGGCAGATGCCCAACGACTGAGATACCCAGGCGCCCCTCTTCTGCCAATGTTCTGATCAAACTGCTGGATGATGCCCTTTCTCACTAGTGGTTAAAATAGCTTTCCTTCCTCCCAGGTTCCTCCTTCTGCA
>NW_028046428.1:0-428 GCF_054177405.1 Leptonychotes weddellii
CCCCCAGAAGAGCTCAGGTTCGGGGATAAATTCCTTCGGCAGGCTGGGTGGCGCCCTACCCTCTGTAGCTCCCCCACAGCTGCCGGAGTCCCTGGGACCTAATAATACACACAAATCAGAAGACAGGCTGCAGGCCGTGGCCATGCAAGGAGAGGGAGCAAGCTGATGCCCGCCCTAGCCTGTCCCCACTGGCCTCGCCCTCCAGCAGCAGGGTGTCTGGCCCTGGGGCTGGCAGCCCCCGCCCAGTGTGCCAGAAGCACCCTATATTGAGAGGATGAGAGCGCCAGGGGGAATGGCAGGCATGTGGCCCGTGGCAGGCAAGTGGGGTGAGCTGTCAGTGAGCCCGGCCCAGAAAGCCTGTTCTCTCCCCACACCGTCCTTCCTGTCCGCAGGCTCCGGAGCCAGCTCCAGCTCCCAGAGGGTAGTGA
>NW_028046429.1:0-428 GCF_054177405.1 Leptonychotes weddellii
GACGCTGCTCAGACTCCCCACAGAGAGAGCCCAGAACCCCGTCTGTCCAGCTTCATGGCCTGCGACACTTCAACCAAGCTGTGACGTCTCGCCAGAACCAAAGGGCTTACTGCCCGCATGACACACACTGCTACGGAAGTTTGTGCTACGTGCTTTTCAGCTCGAAACGCCTTTTTCTTTTTTCTTTTTTTTTTTTTTTAAAGATTTTATTTATTTATTTGAGACAGAAAGAATGAGAGACAGAGAGCATGAGAGGGAGGAGGGTCAGAGGGAGAAGCAGACTCCCCGCCGAGCAGGGAGCCCGATGCGGGACTCGATCCCGGGACTCTAGGATCATGACCTGAGCCGAAGGCAGTCGCTTAACCAACTGAGCCACCCAGGCGCCCGAAACGCCTTTTTCTTTATTGCCATCCCTAGGATGATAATAC
>NW_028046430.1:0-428 GCF_054177405.1 Leptonychotes weddellii
AACATTATTCATCATCAGGAAAATATAAATCAAAACCATGATGAGATACCACCTCACACATGTCAGGATGGCTAAAATTAACAACACAAGCAGGTGTTGGTGAGGATTCAGAGAAAGCCGAACCCTCTTGCATTGTTGGTGGGAATCAAAACTGGTGCAGCCATTCTGCAGTCAAATGCTCTACCCCTGAGCTATACCCCTGGTGCAACCATTCTGGAGAACAGTATGGAGATTCCTCAAAATGTTAAAAATAGAACTGCCCTACAACCCAATAGTTACACTACTAGGTATTTACCCAAAGGATACAAAAATATTGATTAAAGGGATACACGCACCCCAATGTTTATTGGCAGTATTATTAATAATAGCAAAACTATGGAAAGAGCCCAAGTGTCCATTGACTAATGAATGGATAGAGAAGATGTGGT
>NW_028046431.1:0-428 GCF_054177405.1 Leptonychotes weddellii
AGCAGGGAGAATAAAAAAAAATGGCTTATTGAAGTATACCCTTGAGCTGCTGAGATAGTCCGAACTTCCCTTCACCTTTGAGGTGTGTGAGTTGCTAAGACTTGAGGGGAGAGAACGTCCCTGAGAGAGGAGACCTGCTCTGTTGGTCAGTGCTCTTTCCTCAGTCCCTAGAATAGTTATGGGCTATTGCTGACCATCAACATTCGGGATGGAAGGAAGGAAGAAGGAAGGAAGGAAGGAAGGAAGGAAGGAAGGAAGGAAGGAAGGAAGGAAGGAAGGAAGGAAGAAAGGAAGGAAGGAAGAAAGGAAGGAAGGAAGGAAGGAAGGAAGGAAGAAAGGAAGGAAGGAAGAAAGGAAGCAGGAAGGAAGGAAGGAAGAAGGAAGGAAGGAAGGAAGGAAGGAAGAAGGAAGGAAGGAAGAAAGGAAGG
>NW_028046432.1:0-428 GCF_054177405.1 Leptonychotes weddellii
AACATTATTCATCATCAGGAAAATATAAATCAAAACCATGATGAGATACCACCTCACACATGTCAGGATGGCTAAAATTAACAACACAAGCAGGTGTTGGTGAGGATTCAGAGAAAGCCGAACCCTCTTGCATTGTTGGTGGGAATCAAAACTGGTGCAGCCATTCTGCAGTCAAATGCTCTACCCCTGAGCTATACCCTTGGTGCAACCATTCTGGAGAACAGTATGAAGATTCCTCAAAATGTTAAAAATAGAACTGCCCTACAACCCAATAGTTACACTACTAGGTATTTACCCAAAGGATACAAAAATATTGATTAAAGGGATACACGCACCCCAATGTTTATTGGCAGTATTATTAATAATAGCAAAACTATGGAAAGAGCCCAAGTGTCCATTGACTAATGAATGGATAGAGAAGATGTGGT
>NW_028046433.1:0-428 GCF_054177405.1 Leptonychotes weddellii
AAGAAGAAGAAGGTAGTGGGAGGGGAAGATTGAAGCGGGGGAAATCGGAGGGGTGGACGAACCATGAGAGACGATGGACTCTGAAAAACAAACTGAGGGTTCTAGAGGGGAGGGGGGTGGGAGGATGGGTTGGCCTGGTGGTGGGTATTGAGGAGGGCACGTTCTGCATGGAGCACTGGGTGTTGGGCACGAACAATGAATCATGGAACACTTCATCTAGAACTAATGATGTAATGTATGGGGATTAACATAAGAATAAAAAAAATAAAATAAAATAAAAAATAAATAAATAAATAAAAAAGAAAGAAATACGTAATATTTTGTGAGGGCAAATGATAATAGCCCTGTAATAATTTTTAAATGTAAAAAATCAAAAAAATTGTGTTCAGATTTCTTTCAAAAATTTATTATTGTATATTTTATAATAT
>NW_028046434.1:0-9306 GCF_054177405.1 Leptonychotes weddellii
GGTAATGGGTATTGAGGAGGGCACATTCTTTTTTTTTTTTTTAAGATTTTATTTATTTATTTGAGAGAGAGAGAATGAGAGAGAGCACATGAGAGTGGGGAGGGTCAGAGGGAGAAGCAGACTCCCTGCGGAGCAGGGAGCCCGATGCGGGACTCAATCCCGGGACTCCAGGATCATGACCTGAGCCGAAGGCAGTCGCTTAACCAACTAAGCCACCCAGGCGCCCCGAGGAGGGCACATTCTGCATGGAGCACTGGGTGTTATGCACAAACAATGAATCATGGAACACTACATCTAAAACTAATGATGTAATGTATGGGGATTAACATAAGAATAAAAAAAAATCACCATCATGTGTTAGTTATATCTTCAATAAAACTGGAGGAAATCCATTTTGGTTCTTTAAAATCAGTTAATTAAAAATCAATCAATCCATTAAAATTAATTATAAGAAGAAAATACCGCTAGACTGTATATTGCAGGAGAGCAGGGGCCATATTTCTTTATCATTTTATTCCTACAGCTTAGCACACCACCTGGCTCTAGCAGGCACTCAACGAATCCTTGCTGAATGAAATACAACCCAACAGGTAAATATAATTAAGCTCTTTTTTTTTTTAAGATTTTATTTATTTGTTTGAGACAGAGAGAGCACAAGCGGTGGGGAGGGCAGAGAGAAGCAGACGCCCATGTTCAGCAAGGCGGTGGGGGTGGGGGCTGGATCCCAGGACCCAGAGATCATGAGTTGAGCTGAAGGCAGACATTTTACTGACTGAGCCACCCAGGCGCACCTAATTAAGCTCTTTTAAAGAATGAGTCTCCGTTGGGTTCCATGCTCAGCGGGGAGTCTGCTTCTCCCTCTGCCTCTGCCCCTCCCCTTGCTCGTACTCTCTCTCTCTCAAATAAATAAATATTGAAAAAAAATAAAAAATAAAAAAATAATGAGGAAACAAAGGTTCAGGACAGTTAAGTAAGTTCATCACGTAAAAGGCAAGTCAGAGATTGCAAAGCTTTTCTGTTTCCCTATCAGTTACCGCATATCACCCCCCCCCGCCCCAACCCCCAGCCCTTCCTTTCACTGCCAAGACCTCAGGCAGACCTGCAGAGTTTCCTTGTGTTTCATGCTGCCTTTTAATTGTCTGGGATACATTGGGTCATCTTCCTAATTAGATCAAGAGCCCTTTGAGGAAAGAAACCATTTCCCACTCACATCTTTATCTCCAAAGCTTGGCACATAAGCAAGCGATCAGCACACGTGACAAATGAATGAGGTATATGTGTGCTAAATAAATGAATGAACTAGCAGTGTATCTTCTGTTCTTCCAGAAATGGAGGGGGCAGGGGAGGGAGGAGAGACCCGCACTCAAGGGAGTTACTGTAGTCTATCTAGAGACAGCCTGGTTGCAGAGCAGTGTAGTCCAAACCTTGACCCTAAGCCAGTTGGCACAGTCAACATAAACAAGTGGTTCAGGCCAGGTATGATATGATAAATGGCCCTCAACTGATTGTAGCCTTTAGGGAATTTGGGCCCACTATTGCCAGACATATCACTGACCTCTGGTCTAAGGAACTTGAAATCCTTCTTCCACAGCAGAAGCAGTCCATGTGGTTGGGCTGCATCTGGGCAGAGCAAGGACTCCACTCCCTGAAGTGAACAAGGGCGAAGACATGGCTCAGCTTCCCAGGATATACTGGGGTAGAAGTTTCTTTAATTCAACTAACTTTTGAGATTGACAGTTCTTAGGGACAGTTTGGATGAAGTGGGTCGGGAGGGGGGACTCTAAGTTTCCACTAGCCCCTAAACTATTATTATCAGTAATAATAAGAATGACAATGGTCATCTTATCCTCTACAGTCAGTCTTAGGGTGTGGTGGGATTGTAGGTACCAGGAGGCCTCCCCGTCTCATTCCTCTTTGTAGCATGCTCAGTGAGGAACACATTCTCTCTCACGGGTCTCAGAGTTGTAGGGAAAAGGCAGACACCCCGTGGCAGAAGGGAATCTCTGTCCTGAGGCCTGGCTTCCTTATCTTGTTGGTCCTGCCTCATGCTACTTGTCTCCTGTCTTCATGGGCTCACCTGCACACTGGCACAGTAATCTCAGGCCTGCTTCTCTCTTCTCTGGCCAAAGAAGGTATAGGGCCATGGGGGTGGGGGGGTGGGGGGGCGGAAGCTTGGGAGATGCTGGGTGGCGCAGGTGCAGGCACAGGGCGGTGTCTTTGTTCTTTCACTCATCCCTCCCCTCCCCCTTCCTTCCCGGAAACCAGTGACTCTGCCACCAGCAGTATTGGGGATGCTGAGCTGTGGGGGCCAGGCCCAGGGAGGGGTGAGAGTAAAGGGGCCTGCAGCAGCTATCAGGCCATAAACTAGGCTGACCCCTCAGCGCAGGGCTTGCAGACTCAGCTCCCAGGTCAGCAGTCATGAGCAGAGGTGACAACAGCACAGAACTGCTAGTGCCCGGTGAGCTGGGCGGGGCAGGGGCAGGGGGAGGGGTCACATGGCCCCCTGTCCCACCTGCTAGGACCTGGAGGGTTGGGCTGGGCAGTAACACCCTCCGTCCGCTGGCATCCACAGGAATCCCCACCGTGACCCAGGCCTGGGGACTGTGGGCCCTCCTAGGGGCTGCGATGCTGCTGCTTCTCATCTCAGTGGCTGCGCACTTGTTCCGATGGGCTAGTGGCCGGAGCAAGAGCCGTCCGGGACAGGGACGGTGAGTGGGGGACAGCAGAGATAGGTGATCAAGAGCTCCCCCTTACCAAGAAGTCCCCTCATCCCCTAATCTCTGTCTTGCAGCTCTGGAGAATCTGTGGAAGAGGTCCCCCTATATGGGAACCTGCCTTATCTTCAGACTGGTAGGCGGCTGGCAGAGGGGAGGGGCACCGAGGCCACGCACGTCCCGGGTGGGTGGGGATGGGATGAGGGATTGCAGGAGGAAGAACAAGAAGTGACCAGATTACTACTGTTCCCTCTCCCAGGTCGGCTGGCTCGAGAACCAGGGCCAGACCAGCAAGATCCAACTCCTAGAGGCCCCGTCACGGTGAGTCAGTTGGGGCTAAGAGGGGAGGGAGGGAAGTGGGGGCTTTTCCAAGGGTCCAGTGAACTTCTAACAGCCTTGAACCTCCAGGCTGCAGAGAAAGTGATGTGCTATACCAGCCTGCAGTTGCGGCCTTCTCAGGGCCATATCCCCAGCCCCGGAACCCCCATCAAGTACTCAGAGGTGGTGCTGGATTCTGAACCAAAGCCCCAGGCCTCGGGCCCCGAGCCGGAGCTGTACGCCTCAGTGTGTGCCCAGACCCGCAGGACGCGGGCTTCCTTCCCAGACCAGGCCTACGCCAACAGCCAGCCTGCACCCAGCTGAGATGGAAGGGCTGGCAGAGTGGGACAAGCATCGCCCCAGCCTCCTCTGCTGCAGGGGTTACTGCTACCCTGCCCTGGCATGACTGTTTCCCAACCACCCCCCAAAGACAGGTAGCCAAGGTCCAGTCGCAGGAGGTCATGTTTCCCAAACTTCCCCTCTAAGCTGTGAGGGAGACATCTCAGGGGAATAAGTCGGTCCCCAGTTTCTTGGGGATGGAGGAAACAAAGGCAGTGGCCCCCTCTCCATCTCTCTCTCTCTCTTTCCGATCTTTTCCTCTAAGGCCCCAAGCTCCCAAGTTTCTCACTTCCTCCTCCTTATGGATTTTAACCAGATCCTCTCTGCTCCAGCTCCCTTAAAGTCTACCCCTTCAGTGTCCCCTCAGATACAGGAAGTGGGCAGTGGTGGAGGGGGTAACAGCCTGAGAGGAGAAGGGTGGGCATACTCCTTGGGAGCCCACAGTCTGGAGGGATCCTGGAACCTAGTGACCTGAGGAACCCAAGCCTGGCTTCTTATCTGAGAACCCTGGCTGGAGAATACCAGTCCACATCCTGCTCTGTTATGTTCTCAAGTTTCAAATAAAACTTCTCAGAAAGTGTTTAGATTTTTATCTAGAGGGCTTCAGACCTGCAACAGGCTCTACATGGTAGGAGTGTGAGCTTTGCTCTCTGCACAGAGCACTTCTGGGGGCGTCTTGCTGGGGAAGATGGACCAAAAGCGTCTGTGGCATCAACACTGCCAGGGTGGGTGCTAGGGGTGGAGGCTGGAGCCGAGCTCAAGCTGTACTTGCTGCTGCTAGAACATCGTCAGAATTTGCACTCAGAGCCACCCCACTCCCATCACCTGGAGCCTGCAAGCTCACCAGCCCCTGACCTACTCTCCCCATGGCCTCTAGGACTGTGCTGCCACCAGCCACAACCTCAAGTCTCCGTCACCTCCCCCTACGGCTTCTGTAGAGGCAAGTCTGGCTTAACAGACCTTTCTGAGGTTTCAGGGCCAGAAGATAGTGGAAGCCAGGCTTCTACTTCCAAACATCTCTCCTTCCCACTCACAGTCCCAGAGAAAACCGGAGTAGTGAGCCGTGCTCCTGAGCCCTACCTGGTGGTCCCAATAAGGCGGACCCTCTACACACACAGAGATTAACCCAAATGCTAGATCTGCCTCCGTGGACCTCAGCCTGGGCCTCCCCGAGCAGAGGCGCCGGTCGCGGTAAAGAACAGGCAGCTGAGGCTGTGTGGGAGGGAAGGTAGCTTTGGGGGCTGGCACCGGATGCGGGGAACAACTGGCAGCGGGATGTGGGGTTCTGAGGACTGCTGCTAGTCTGAAGACCGCTCAATGTGTCCGCGGCCTGGGGGACGTGAGAGCTAGACTCTGTAATTGAAGGGGTTTGGGGTCCCGCCAACCCACTGGGACGAGGCGTAAATTGAAGCCTCAAACACCACCATCGCAGGCCTTACACCCGCTCTGTCGGTCTCCGCCGGCTCAAGACCAAACCCGGGGCGCCCCCGCCTGTCGCGACGCGGCCTTGCCACGACCTCTGCGCATGCGTAAAGCTGCCCGGTCCACGGCATGCTGGGAAATGTAGTCCCGACAGTTCCCCACCCCCTACCCCCGCAATCTTCCCGGCCCCACGAGTTTAGCCCTACGCTTCTCCGAGCCAGGACCCTGCGGTTCCCTGAACAGCGCTTCCCGGTTCGCGGAACGTAGCGGCTCACTGGGTCTGGAGCTGGGTGCGATTTGAACGTTATTTTCCTTCTGGTCCCTGAAGCCTGGATTCTTTACCCTCTCTCTTCCCTACAACCTTTTAATTTTTCTGTCTTACTGGTCTGTCTCCGAGGCTCGTGCCCTAGCCTAGGCCCTCAGGACTGAAGGCCAGGACTGTGGCAACTTCCTAGTTGATCCCTGCGTCTAGGAAAAAATAAATTGGGGCAGCCAGATCCCCCTCAGACACCTTCGAGGACCCCCTTGCCTCATCTCTCTAGCTTGTCAACTCGTTTCCCAAACACCTTGCAGTTGTCTCCCCTTCTGTAGCTCCAGGGGTGCTTTCTTTAGTGACCTCCCTTCCCTGACTGGTGTAAGGGTATAAGGAGTGCCCTGTTCCTGGCAAATTCCCAGGCGCAGATCATTGGGGAAAGCCATGAGAGCCCTCTGGAGCTCCAGCTTTTCCCCTCTTCCTGAGGTCTCAGATGGGAAGATTGGGGATAAGCCCAAGACCCGAAGAGGAAGGGTCTTTGGGACAGTCAAATGTTCAATGATAGAAAGTTCTTAAGGAATTACTTGTAGGTGGGGGGGGCCTAAGGAAGCCATCCAGCCAAGACCCCTCCATCTTTGGCCTTGCTCTGTACTCTGTCAAGATGAGTCTAAACTTCCAAGCTTGTTTTGGCTATAAGGAGGGAAACAGAGCTCAGACATGGAGAGAGACCAAGTCTTAATGACTTCATTTGAAACCTTGGATCCAGACATGCCCAGAGCTAGATCTGCTTCCCGAACTTTTTGGTTATGTAAGCTAATGCATTCTCTTTTTTGCTTAAGTCATTCTAAGTTAGACTTCTCTATCTCTTGCAACCATGAGTTCTGACTAATTCTGTGGGGGAAAGACCAGCACACCAGGGCCAGCAGAAGATGCTGAACCTCTGAGATCTTCCCTTATTGCTCAACTCCTCCACCAGCCACCCTCTTCTGACATACTTAAATGCACTATAATACCATTTGACCCTAAAATATTTCTGCTTGGTGTGTGCCTCTTGCCAGGCTTTTAAATATCTAGAATTCTACAGCTGGGAGGAGGCAGATCTGGCCCAAACTTATATCCACTGCAGGAGCCACCCTACCAGCCTCTTGTTAAACATTTCCGGGAATAGGGAGCTTGCTACCTCACCAAGCGCTTGTTTCCAATGTTTCTTTTTGAGAGAACTTTTTTTGGGGGAGCCAAAATCAGCCTCCCTGTTACTTTTGTCATCAGTTCTGCCTCCTGAGCTACAATCATATAATCACCCTTCTCCCTCCTGTACATGACAGCTCTGATGGATGGCCTAAGTCTTTTTTTTTCCTCCCTCCCGGGAAAAGCTTTCTAGAGTTCCTTTTACAGACCTTATTTGCAGCCTACTCATCATTCCCACTGTTTTGCTTGAGCAGAGTCTCTCTTCAAGTGTGATGCTAGGAAGTGAATATAGTACTGGCAGCAAACTGGAGAGCCCGTCTCTTCACTGGGTACCAAGTCTCCGGGGCTTTGTTTGTAAGGAATACACTCATTTTGCCTTGCTTAAGTGAAGGGGTGTTTATTGCTAGGACACTTGGGGCAGGGAGGAAGCCAAATGGAATGGGGATTGCAGAACAGTGGCTATGCTATGACTGGGCTTCTGCAGACTGTTGCTGGATTTCGGATCTCAAATCACAGCCTCGCTGGGGACCTTGGTGACAGGAGTATGTGGGTCTTCCCACTCCTGCTCCTCCTGTCGCATAACTCTCTGACAGAGTTTCTGCTTCTTTTATTTATTCCTAATTTTTTCCTACTTTGCTAACTTGCTTCCTCATCCTCTACTGTACATTTTCTACTTCTGGTTTCTGCTTCCGCACAACTGCTTGACATTTTCTCCTCTGTCTCATGACCTCAGTTCAGTGTTTAATTTTAGGAATAGTGTGAGCACATGTTAAAAAAAATTAAATAGAGGGGCGCCTGGGTGGCTCAGGCGTTGAGCGTCTGCCTTCAGCTCAGGTCATGATCCCAGGGTCCTGGGATTAAGCCCTGCATCGGGCCCCCTGCTCAGCGGGAAGCCTGCTTCTTCCTCTCCCACTCCCCCTGCTTGTGTTCCTGCTCTTCTTAACTCTCTCTCTCTGTCAAATAAATAAATAAAATCTTAAAAAAAAAATTAAATAGAACTGTAAGGTAGACACCAGTGGTTCTCTGCCAGAAGTGACTTTGCCCCCCAGGACACATTTGGCAATGTGCAGAGACATGCTTAATCATCACAGCTGGGGAGCACCCCGAGCTATTGATCTATAGGGGGTAGAGGTCAGGGATGCTTCTGACCGTCCCACAATGCACAGGTCAGCCACTCACCATACAGAATTTCAGTGCCCAAAAGTTAAAAGTGCTGAGGTTGAGAAATACTAGAATGGGGGGAAAAAAGTAAAAGGCCATTCCCCCACCCCATTCCTACTTCCAGTTGTAGTTCCCAGGGGCACCTGCTATTAACGGCTTCTGTGTTTAAGTCTTCTGGTGATTATCACTGTATCTGTCAATAATATTTAGATTATTTAGAGCAAGGGGAGTCTGGGTATATGAAAACCTTGGTGAAGCTCTCCCTTCCACAACCCCTCCGACAACTCCAGCTATAGAGGAGGAACTGTAAATGGGCTCTGCTTCCTGGCAGAGAGAATTTCCTGCAGACAAGTTTCTGGAGAACACCTCAGAGCCAAGAAAAAGGACCTTCAGGAAGACAGCAAGTCCCAGAAACAGCCGGCTTTCCAGGAACAATCAATGGCCTTGCTGAGTCTCTCCAGCTCTCTAGAAAACTAACCGGTGGATTGAATTTCTCAGCCTTTGAGGCCAGGAGAATGCAGACAAACCAGAGGGTGGAGAGACCTGCCAGAGGAAACAAATGAATCTTGGACTGAATGAGAGCTTGGGGGAGATAGGTGTGAAGGTCAAACACAAAAGATTTCCTTGAACTAGAAAATGTGATATCAGAACTAAAAATTTCCATACATAAAGCAAAGGAGAGGATGGTTACTGCTAAAACCCCCAAAGAGGTCCAGAAAATTAAACAGATGAAATATCTCAAAACATGTAACAAAAATATGGAGATGCAAATTATGTGGTGAAAGATGGGAGATTGAAACAGACTCAGGGGATTTAGCCTGCAAATTCTATGAGTTCCAGAAGAGGAACAGCAGAGGAGAGATCATAATTAAATAATACACAGAATATCCCTGAGCTGAAGAAAGATTTAGTCCCTATACAGGTTAAAATTCCTGAACTCTATGGATAAGAACAATACCACACACATTTCCAGGCAGAAAGAAAGTTTGTTCTTATTTGCAACCCTGGAAGTTAAAGGACAGCAAAACTGAATGTGAGGTAATGAAAGAATAGGCCTGCAACCAGGACCTAGCGAAAGGGGAAAGATAGTTGAAGATTTACAAAAATCATTCAGTATCTCATGTGAGAAATACTTTTTAGAAAAGGCTCTAATGAAACAACAAATGAGTTAGAACAGACTTCAAGATGGGGGAAGGTGAAGGGAGGAGAGAAATCAGTGGGGTGCAGTGAACCATGATCTATATATTTATATCTATATTTCTATATATGTATAACATGTCACACAAATGCTAAATACTCTTGAGACAGAAGGAACATGTTGTAAGGGAAATTCTAATAAGGACTAAATTATCTCAAAAAAACTCTGGAATCAGGTGGTGAGGATAAGGGGAAGGTGGGTGTTCTAGGATCTGAGGGGGAAGGAGGAGGAGGAGGAAAGGCTAAGTAATCTAAAGACCATATCTTATTGAAGTGGAGAGGAAGTAGAAGATAAGTAGAGTATGATGGAAATAGTTGTTCTGTTTTCATACACTAGAACAATCATGTGCATCTATTTAAGAGAAGGGCAAGGGATGGTAACTATGAATAGAATGACAAACTCCAAATTAACAAGGAGAAAATGGGATGAATAGCCATTCATTCAGTCCAGCAAAGGTAAAGAAGAGTTCACAACACTGTTTACACATTTAAAAACAAGTAAGATGGAAATTAAATGTATCACTTGGTACAGTAAATACGAGTGGACTGAATTCTTCCATTAAAAGACTCTAAGACTGGGCGCCTGGGTGGCTCAGTTGGTTGGGCGACTGCCTTCGGCTCAGGTCATGATCCTGGAGTCCCTGGATCGAGTCCCGCATCGGGCTCCCTGCTCAGCAGGGAGTCTGCTTCTCCCTCTGACCCTCCCCCCTCTCC
>NW_028046435.1:0-428 GCF_054177405.1 Leptonychotes weddellii
AGAATGTTTTGCTGGATATAGAATTCTAGGGGCGCCTGGGTGGCTCAGTCGTTAAGCGTCTGCCTTCGGCTCAGGTCATGATCCCAGAGTCCTGGGATCGAGCCCCGCATCGGGCTTTCTGCTCCGCGGGAAGCCTGTTTCTCTCTCTCCCTCTCCCCCTGCTTGTGATCCTGCTCTCACTGTGTCTCTCTCTGTCAAATAAATAAATAAAATCTTTAAAAAAAAAAAAAGAATTCTAAGTTGACAGTCCTTTTCCCCCCAGCACTTTTGTAAAGGCTTTTATTGTTTCTGATGAGAAATTCATTGTTATTCTCATAGATTATGTGTTGTTTCTGGCTGCTTTCAAGATTTTTTTGTTTTTGGTTTAGCAGTTTAATTATGATGTACCCAGGTGTGGATTTCTTTGAACTTGTACTACTTTGGGTTTG
>NW_028046436.1:0-428 GCF_054177405.1 Leptonychotes weddellii
CTGATGAATCACAGACCTGTACCTCTGAAACAAATAATACATTTTTTGTTAAAAAAAAAAAAAAGAAGAAGAAGGATAGTAGGAAGGGAAAAATGAAGGGGGGGAAATTGGAGGGGGAGACGAACCATGAGAGACTATGGACTCTGAGAAACTGAGGGTTCTAGAGGGGAGGGGGGGATGGGTTAGCCTGGTGATGGGTGTTAAAGAGGGCACGTTCTGCATGGAGCACTGGGTGTTATGCGCAAACAATGAATCATGGAACACTACGTCAAGAACTAATGATGTAACGTATGGTGACTAACATAACATAATAAAATAAAATTAAAAAAAAAAGAATGTTCTACCCCTGCCTTTAAAACAAAATCAATTTTAATTACTGTTATTTTTATTAACAAACAAATCAAAGTGGATGTGAAGGGGGCAGAAAG
>NW_028046437.1:0-428 GCF_054177405.1 Leptonychotes weddellii
GTTAATCCTTTTTAAACAGATATTCACTCCTTCATTTAATTTGCTTTATAAATCTTCATTCAATTTGCTTCACAACTAAAATGAAGACCACCCTACAGATAAATGTTTCATGAACTCAGATGAAATTTGGGGAGTAGGGGAATAGGAAAGTGTGCCACTTCATTTTTTTTTTTTTAAAGTATTTATTTATTTGAGAGAGAGGGACAGAGATCGTGAGAGAAAGAATGAACAGGGAGGAAAGGGAGAAGCAGAATCCCAGTGAACAGGAACCCGATGCAGGGCCCCATCCCAGGACTCTGGGATCATGACCTGAGCCGAAGTCAGATGCTTAACCGACTGAACCACCCAGGCGCCCTGCCACTTCATTTTTTACTTTAATTTTCAATTCATTTCTAAAGCAACAATTCTGGTTTGAAGCAAGGTTTTAA
>NW_028046438.1:0-428 GCF_054177405.1 Leptonychotes weddellii
TGCCATTTGCAACAACATGGAGGGAGCTAGAGTGTATTATGCTAAGCGATAAAAGTTAGAGAAAGACAAATACATGGTTTCACTCATATGTGGAATTTAGGGAAGAAAACAGATGAACATATGGGGCAGGGGGAGAAAAAAGAAACAAACCGTAAGAGACTCTTAAAGATAGAGAACAAACAGGGTTGCTGGAGGGAGGTGGGTGGGGGATGTGCTAAATGTGTGATGGGTATTAAGGAGGGCACTTGTTACGATGAGCACGGAGCGTTATGTGGAAGTGGTGAATCATTGAATTCTACTCCTGAAACCAGCATTGCACTGTATGTTAACTAACTAGAACTTAAAAAAACATCTGAAAAGAAAAGAAATAGAATAAAATAAAACTATAATGGCTGCGCAACTCTGTGAATATACTAAAATCCACTGAA
>NW_028046439.1:0-428 GCF_054177405.1 Leptonychotes weddellii
CTTGAGTGGAGTCTGAAATTAAACACTGATATGATGAAGAGACAGTTTGCCAAAATAAAAGCTATAGAATGAAAAGATTATTGAATTAATTATTTAATGTGACACCATTGAATTTACTTGAAAAATAAATATTGGCAATTTGAAAACATTTATGTATCAAATAATCAATGTGTCAGTTATAGTCCTTGTATTCATTACAGTAAATCTAAATAATTTATGTTAGCATCACTGAGTAGATGATCACATAATGTTACCTTGAAGAATTTACAGTAAATCATACTTTATATCAAATAAAGTTCTTCTTCCTCCCTTCCTATAATTTCTACAAATAATAAGAGAAAGCTACATATTTTTTCAGTATATTTAACAAATATATACTGGAATCTATGTGCCAAATTCAGCCATGATATATACTTTTAGGCTTTGCA
>NW_028046440.1:0-428 GCF_054177405.1 Leptonychotes weddellii
GGCGCTAGCGAGAGAGGAGGAGATCTCCATGCTCAGGAGAGGAGAGACAGGAGCCCCCATGGCCAGTGCAGGTGGTCAGGAAACGAGGCCAACGCTTGCTCGTCCCGAGGCGCGCTCCAGCCCTGGCGGCCACCGTGGGTTGTGGCTCTTGGTGCCATGTGGCCTGAAGTCACATTCTGCCTTCTCTGCTCCTGCCCCTTGGCTCTTTTATTAAAATTGAAGTAAAGTCGGGGCGCCTGGGTGGCTCAGTTGGTTAAGCGACTGCCTTCGGCTCAGGTCATGATCCTGGAGTCCCGGGATCGAGTCCCGCATCGGGCTCCCTGCTCGGCGGGGAGTCTGCTTCTCCCTCTGACCCTCCCCCCTCTCATGTGCTCTCTCTCTCATTCTCTCTGTCTCAAATAAATAAATAAAATCTTTAAAAAAAAAAA
>NW_028046441.1:0-428 GCF_054177405.1 Leptonychotes weddellii
AATATTAAACACCTGGTAAGCCCCAGCCCCCGGGGGACCCCGCACGGCTGGGTTTGACCTCTGGCCCCTCGGCCCTGTGATTCCCAGGGACGCATTCAGACAAGAAGGGGATTCTGAGGGAAAACACCTGTTGGCCAACATGACCTCGGAGCCAGAGAGGGAGGGGTGGAGGCAGCCGGGCAGAGCTCGGCCCCAGGCCTGGGCGACACAGGTGTTTCCTCTGCAGGGTCTCGGGTGGTGGGGATGTCCCAGGAAAATGGGGACCCTCCTGGGGCAGCTGGCCTGGACGGTGACACAACTCCATCATCCCGGAGAGTTCGGGGACTCAAGGGAAGCGAAACACACGGGGAGGGAAGGGCGTCCATCGGCGTCCTCCTACGAGGGTTGGGAAGGCAGCCCCACCGGTGGCCATGCTCGGACACTGGATT
>NW_028046442.1:0-428 GCF_054177405.1 Leptonychotes weddellii
ATGTAATGAAAATATCCTTTAAAAAACATTTTTTAATAAAACATGATTAAAAGAACTTCTAAGCAACACACCCTACTACAAAAAATGGTAGATAAATTTCTTTTTTTTTTTTTTAAAGATTTTATTTATTTATTTGAGACAGAGAGAATGAGAAACAGAGCATGAGAGGGAGGAGGGTCAGAGGGAGAAGCAGACTCCCTGCCGAGCAGGGAGCCCGATGCGGGACTCGATCCCGGGACTCCAGGATCATGACCTGAGCCGAAGGCAGTCGCTTAACCAACTGAGCCACCCAGGCGCCCCGGTAGATAAATTTCTTTAGGTTGAAGAGAAATGATACCAGAGTGAAACTCAGATCTTTTTCAGAAGAAATGATATGAATCACAAATAGTAAATATCTGAATAAATATAAATGACTTAATATTTTTCTC
>NW_028046443.1:0-428 GCF_054177405.1 Leptonychotes weddellii
TGGGTGCTAAGTGCTGCAGGAGATCCATGAATGCACCAAGCAGGGTCAGAGGGCTGCATTCAGGGTAGCAACACTAGGCCAGTGTTCCATGACAGCTGTTAGCTGAGCTGAGTAGGGGCGCCCCTTTGGACAGAGGGATTTCCAGTTTGCTGCAATCCCCACCCCTCCCTATCGGTCCCCAGCAACGGAATCCTGTGTCCGCAGAGAATTACTTCCATCAAAAAAGGGAGAGGGCGCCTGGGTGGCTCAGTTGGTTAAGCGACTGCCTTCGGCTCAGGTCATGATCCTGGAGTCCCGGGATCGAGTCCCGCATCGGGCTCCCTGCTCAGCAGGGAGTCTGCTTCTCCCTCTGACCTTCCTCCTTCTCATGCTCTCTGTCTCTCATTCTCTCTCTCTCAAATAAATAAATAAAATCTTTAAAAAAAAAA
>NW_028046444.1:0-428 GCF_054177405.1 Leptonychotes weddellii
GCTGGGAATTGGAATATATATAAATGAAGAGAGGAACTGGGCAGGTAGGGAAGAAGGAGAAATGAAAATACAGGGAGAAAAGTTTTTTAAATCTCTTCGGAGCGATTGTTACAGGGATTGTTACAGGGATTCCCTACTCCAGGACAGGTTTGCGTCAAGATGGAAAGGAGAAGTGTCAACAAAGAGTCTGGAAAAAAATTAAGACCTTGTCTACACTGCTCCCCCCGCCCCTCTACACAACCATACACATGGCCTCCCCCACACACACAAAGAGCCCCCCTACATAGCCCCTCCCATTCCCCATCCTCAGTCCCACACTCACACAGACCCACACACACGAACCCCCACCGTAGCCCCCATTCCCCACACCACCTCCCACAGCCCCCCCCACAGCCCCCCTATATAGCCCTTCCTAGCCCCCATCCTCA
>NW_028046445.1:0-9306 GCF_054177405.1 Leptonychotes weddellii
TTTTTTTTTTTTAAAGATTTTATTTATTTATTTGAGACAGAGAGAATGAGAGACAGAGAGCATGAGAGGGAGGAGGGTCAGAGGGAGAAGCAGACTCCCCGCCGAGCAGGGAGCCCGATGTGGGACTCGATCCCGGGACTCCAGGATCATGACCTGAGCCGAAGGCAGTCGCTTAACCAACTGAGCCACCCAGGCGCCCAGATAATAATTTTAGTTTTAAAATAGTTCATATGAAGCCGTTTTTGAGACAATAATTAAATACCAAGCTTAATTGTCTATTAAGGACATATTTCATCTGTGATAGTAAAACCAAATTATCAGTGTCTAGACCTATCAGGGGATTCTTCTGAGTTTTCAAGTGTTATTCAAAGGCAGTTTCAATAAATTTGTTAAGGACAATGTTTGCTTTATAGCAAACACTGAAGAAATACATGGTGAAAGATTGATTAATGCAATAAATAAAGGCACATTGATAAATCGAAATATATACTGAGGTCATCACATCACCTGTCTCTGCTCACAAAGGTAGATACTAACCAATGAAGGATTTGTGGCCTTCAGTATTTGTACAATCCAGTGTTAAGGTTCTACCGCTCTTGTAAAGCTTCTGTAGTGCTTTACATTTAAGAAACAATTTTTAAAAAGAAGGAAGGAAGAATTTTCTATTGATTTTGAAAAGCACTGTTTAGAGAACGGGGACTGTAGTCCTGCAGATGGGATTTGAATCCTGACACCATTGTATAATAGCTGTTTGGCTTTGGGCAAGTTAATCAACTTTTCTGAGCCATACGGTCCTCATCTTTAAAATGAGAATAGCAATGGGGCGCCTGGGTGGCTCAGATGGTTAGGCGTCTGCCTTCGGCTCAGGTCATGGTCCCAGGGTCCTGGAATTGAGCCCTCATCAGGCTCCCTGCTCGACGGGAAGCCTGCTTCTCCCTCACCAACTCCCCCTGCTTGTGTTCCTGCTCTCACTATCTCTCTCTCTGTGTCAAATAAATAAATAAAATCTTTAAAAAAATAAATAAAATAAAATAAAATGAGAATAGCATTAACACTGAACCTCAAAGTTGGCCCTAGCATTAAGTGAGATAATGCATGTAAATCATTTAGTATTACTCCTGGCACAAATTGCATATTTAAGTTTAGATGTTAATTTTAACATTCTACTTGTTCCTTGCAGTGCTTTATTTTGGTAGAAGTTTTGTCATCATAAATACATTAACAAATGTATTTTGTTACAGAGGATGAATTTAAATTTCACTGCTCGTAAACACGGGTTTAACATACCATAAGAACCGAATAACTTTTTGAGATATGCTATGTTAAAAACGCATTTTTGGGTGCCTGGGTGGCTCAGTTGGTTAAGCGACTGCCTTCGGCTCAGGTCATGATCCTGGAGTCCTGGGATCGAGTCCCGCATCGGGCTCCCTGCTGAGCAGGGAGTCTGCTTCTCCCTCTGACCCTCCCCTCTCTCATGTGCTCTCTCTCTCTCATTCTCTCTCTCAAATAAATAAATAAAATCTTTAAAAACAAAAACAAAAACGCATTTTTCTTCCCTCTTGCTTCAAACCATTGTCAAATTACTGTAAATTTAATTTGTTACTGCCTTTTTATCCATCTGGCATTTTATTTCTCTCACTCCCACTGTGTTGAAATGAATGGTCATATTAAGCTATGCTCTCAGGATTATGCATGCGAATGTCTGACTTATATTAACAAGACTAATGATTTCGACTCCATATTGCTTTGATAATAAAACCAAACAAAAACCCCAACATTATTATGGATAACTACTTTGTGAGGAACAAACGCATTGTTGTATCAGAATTGAAGTGAGAAGTAAAAATGTTTGAAGCTATTATAATATCACAAAGCAAACCAGATATAAATGTTTTAATCATGAAACTATAATTAATGGTATGTTTTCAGCTCTTTATTTATACCTGATAGAGTGCAAACCTGGGACCATGTTGGCCTATGTCCAAAGCCCTCCTGCTTTATTTTTTTCCCAAAGTCTTTGCAGAATGACGTATTTTGCTAAATATTAAATTATAGTATACAGAATCAAACTTGTTACCCAAATGCTAGAGCCTGAATGTTTGTGTGCCCTTAAATTCGTATGTTGAAATCCTAACCCCTAGGATGATAGTGTTGGGGGTAGGGCTTTTGGGGGGTGACTGAGTCATGAGGGTGGAGCCCTCACCTGACTGGCCCCCTGATCTCAGACTTCCAGCCTCCAGGCTATGAGAAATGAGGCCTGCTGTTTGTAAGTCACAGTCTGTGGTATTTCGTGAGAGCAACCCGAACAGACTAAGATACCAAATGTCAGAGATCTGACATGTTATGAATAATTACACTGCCTTTCACTGTTATAAAATGTTATATCTTGGGAAGAGTCTTATCAATTCTTTATTTCTTTCTCACAACAAGTCCTTTAGGTATGCAAGAATACTCATCCTGCCGCCCTTTTACAAGACATTGAAGAAGGCTCTGAATTAATAGAAATCACAAATCTACCTCATTTCTGAACCCATCTATTTGACTTTTCCACTTTATCACACTGCCTCTCTGATTAAGGAGAATTTAAAACTACATAAGTTTGTTGAAAATAATTTTTATTGAAACGCATATAAGATCCATTACCCATTCTTGCATAAATAATCTATGTTCAATGATGTATGCATCATTGGTATTAAGCAGGGGAGCAATAATAATACCAAAAAGGAAATATGACATAAGTTTGCCCACTAAGAGTGACAGTCATAATCAGTGCTCAATTGGTAACATCAGAAATTTATAGAGCGATCCATCTCTCGTCACAATGACTTAGTTTCTAGTTTAATGCTAATTACCAAATCTCCATCTTTAGGCTTAAGAGTTGCCTTAAAGCTCACATCTACATATATAGGAATAAATCAAATTTCTTTTTTTTTTTAAAGATTTTATTTATTTATTTATTATTTGAGAGAGAGAGGGTGAGAGACAGAGAGCATGAGAGGGGAGAGGATCAGAGGGAGAAGCAGACCCCCCGTTGAGCAGGGAGCCCGATGTGGGACTCGATCCAGGGACTCCAGGATCATGACCTGAGCTGAAGGCAGTCGCTTAACCAACTGAGCCACCCAGGCGCCGGAATAAATCAAATTTCTGTCTGTGTATCTCACAGGCTCCCTCTCTTAACGTTTCCATATCCTATCATTCAGTCTTGATTTACTTTTGCAGTCTCCATTGGCGTGAAGACCATGCCCCTGGAGACTCAAGCCAGAGAAACCTTGAGACCATCCTGGACAACTTCTGCAATGCACGTTCACACTTAAAATTATCCCCTTGTTTAATAGGTTTTTTCTCCAAAATCATTTTTTTCATCTCTCCTCTTTTCCATCTCTATGGTACTGCCTTAGGCCAGTACTTAGGCGCTCATCACTGGAGTATTAAAAGTTTCTTGCCTCGTTGATTCTGACTTTGAATGGACAACTTAAAGAAAAAGAATGTCAAGCCCAAATTACTTGTTTTACTCAAGGCACACAGAGGTAACAAAAACAACAACGATGTTTTGATGTTTGTATTAAACAAACTATCAATTCTAGAACACAGTTTGGATGGCAGGTAATCAAACACAAAAGTTGATCCTGTGGATTGCCATACTACCATTTAAGTTCAAATCACAGCTTTACCAAGTATCGTATGAATATAGGACATAACTTTAAAAAGAGCAGGAACCTGAGAATTGCAACAGACATATGGCAATTTTTAATATGGCTTGAGGTCCCCCAAACCCTGAAAGAACCACTGAACCTTGATTAAAGCTAAATTATCTCCTAAATGATAGGCACATCTCTTGGTTATTTCAGCGAACTTAGGATATCCTCAGTCATTTATGGGTCTACAGTCCCCTGCATTTGCATATAAATTCCCTGAAGTGGGGGTGAGGACAGATGAGAGCTGTCCAGTTACCAAGACAAGTGGTCATTGGATGTCAGCTGCTTGAACTAATATCATATGGACACCTGTACACAATGGATGTGGTCTTCAACACATTCAACTTACTTGTCCTTCCTTTTATTTCCCTACAATGGGATTTTATCTTAACTACATTTACATCTTTCCTGGATGACTAACTGCTTTCCTGTAACACTTTATATGTCAGAGAAACTCAGGTCCTATGCTTATGGTGCTAGTTACACGCATGTAGGTAATCTACTACAGCTCCCTGTACTTGCAGCAAATTGCAAAAATCTCAACGTCGGGCTCATGACCAACAGCCTAGACAGCCAGGTAGATGAATGATACGGTGCCTTGACTCTTATTCCTCCAAACACATGTGAGGCTTCCACCTACAGCCTTCACTTTGGGATTTGGCAGAGGGCAGGCAGAGGGCAGAAAGGGCATCAGGGCATTTCTCAAGCATACGCCTCTGTCTAGCTCGGTGGATGGCAAAATTTTTCTGTCAAAGGCCAGCTAGTAAATATTTTCAGCCTTGTGGACCATACAGCCTCTGTCACAACCAGAGTAGCTGTGTGGACAATATATAAAGGATAAGTGTTTTTCAACCTAACTTTATTTACAGAAACAATCTGCGGACTGGGTTCTTTCGGTCCTTGAACTGTATTTGTCTAGTGTGAGGATGCTGGAAGGCTCTGACTTTACTCCCCTGAGAGAAAAGCAGGTTTTGATGTATTTTCCCAAATCTTTGTATCCTATAACTGAGTTTAGCTTTTGAAATTAAAAACAAAACAAAAAATCAAAAACAAGAACCAACAAACAAAAAATCTAAGAATTTGTGACTTGTGTTCTTCTCTGCACTGTTATCACAACCTTCCCGGAGGTCCTGGTGTCCCTGGCTGACTGAAGATGACAAGTATCATGGGATAATAAGCTGTGGGATCATCCATTAAAGGTTTCCGGATATAATTTTCATTTCCATGCTCTCTTCTCACTATTTCTTCTTTTGAAAATTCCTTTGGTAATGAACTCTGCTTTGCACTTAGGACTGACTACGTATTTTTGGCTACTCTCCAGACCCTTAAGGGAAACATTTGGAGTCAATTTCATCCCCTTTGATGCGGTGCTCACTAACCAAGTATTCCCATGTCTAAGCAAGAGCCAACTACATAATTAAATCTCTTCCAGATTTATCAAATATCTTGATTTAGAATAATGGTGACAACTTTGTTTATGCAGTTTTTCTCATTGTTTTACAAACTGCTTCTAGGGATGTATCTCATTAATCCTAAAAATATCCCCACACTAAGTTCAAACTTTTTTTGCTAATTTGTTATTTTTAGAAATTTAAATGCTTGTCTCATCATCATTTAGTCAGTCTGTGGAATAAATATCAAGGCCATGTTTACTTAAATTATATACTAACACTTTTAGTATATAATTTAGTAACAATTAGAAATGATACACACATATCTCAATTATACTTCTCCAGAAATCAGTGATTCTTCAAATTATGCCTAAATCATGAAATGTTATTAAGTATTCATTTGCTGTATGACAATTTACCAGTTGTTCAAAAGATACTGATCACTTACCTCCCTGTGGTTATAAACCAAGACAAAGAACAAAGGGAATTTATATAGCTTCCTCTTTGTTTTTCCAAAGCACTTACTCATTTTCTATTGAAGAACTGACAGTATATGAAATTGTCTGTATCTTTTTGCCACTTTGAACTCTTGGATATCAGGAATTTTTTACTTACCTTTACTTGTTCTAAAACCCAGAAGAGTTCCTAGAACATAATCAGTATCAGCAATATTGTTGAAAGTAAAAAAATATAATATATATATATGATATTGCACATCAAGTAAAGTTATAAAAAGTAGGATATATCAAGTTAAAATTTTAGAGGTTTTTTTTTTGTTTTTTTTGTTTTTTTTTAAAGATTTTATTTATTTATTTGAGAGAGAGAATGAGAGAGAGAGAACACACGAGAGGGGATAGGGTCAGAGGACAAAGCAGACTCCCTGCCGAGCAGGGAGCCCGATGCAGGACTCGATCCCGGGACTTCAGGATCATGACCTGAGCCGAAGGCAGTCGCTCAACCAACTGAGCCACCCAGACGCCCTAAAATTTTAGAGGTTTTGCTGTTACTAGTAAAGACAAGTTCTAGATTTTTTTGTTTGTTTGTTTTTTGTTTTTTGGTTTTTTTTTGCATGAAGTACATCAACTGTGATTTCTAACTTCAGCTTATTCAAAGAGGAGTGAAAACTTTCGGGCTTTTATGAAACAATCTAAATACTTTTGTTTCTTTACACTATATTTAACAACAAAATTATCAACTTGATTTCATTAATATTTTCTAGACCAACTTAATTTTGACAAAAGAAATTTTTGGCACTTCTGTTATGTCACCTCATAAAACAATTAAAATTGAAATAAGTACAGTTGGCATAAACAGGTAGGGGAACAAATACAATGACCATCAGTAAGCCATTAATTTATCTTTTAGGAACAGAGATGTGCAATATTCTAGAGTTAATTCTGTGAATCTTGAGAAGGCCTGAATCTACCCCAAATGTCAGTTAAAAAAAGATTGGCTCAGTGAGGTTTGACTGATTATAAGTTATGCCCTTGATGATGATCTTGTGATCAAAACAAATGATGAATAAGTTTTACTACAACGAATAAGAACTGGTATGATGAAAGTATGTTTGGGGTTGGAAATTTTCATAATGCTCAAGACATGAAATTTTAAAACCTTCCCACTAAAAACCTTGGAAGTGAATGTGATTGTACTTACAATCATATACCTATTCTGAAAAGTAACTCAATTGCAATTTGAGATTGACTTGTTAATTCCCATTCTATAGATTTCAGGAAATGCAAAAGGAAAACACACATTGGACTGTGAGACATTTTACATAAAAATGGAATGTGTGCTTAGCATGGCATTACAATATCCCAGGCTTTGGATCTTGGGTCACAAAGTCTATTTTCTCTCACACCTGTCTCTGAAGTGGAAAGAAGCAGCATTTCTAGTTGCAAATGCAATCAGAGGAGAATTGTTTTGCATTCTAATAATACCAAGAATGTGGTTTGTCAACTTGAAGAAGTTGCTTTGAACTTCCTCTGAATAAAATAACTACTACTGACACATTAAATGAATTTTGTTGTTGTTTTACGGTCTCTAGTACTATGTTCCCTCTGACATCTCAATAATCATTCCTAGATTATTGGAATTAGTTTCTCAAGCATCTCTGCTTGAAGACTATGGATTGCTGCCCACAGGAAAAAGGCAAGATAAGAGGGCACAGGAATAGTGTACACTATTATTTTAAATCATTTTCTCAAATGCTTCTTTTTCTTCTCTCAAATATTTGTCCAAAATGAAAAGAGATGCCACATTGTTGAATCCCTTCTTCCTTCTAGATTTTAATTTAGTTTGATTTACTTGGCAGATTAATTTTATAAGGCTGGCTTCAAATAAAATAACTGTAATCAAGTTTGATTAAAATCTGTATCACGATTGTTTTGTAGTAACCAAACCAATACACATTAGGGAAGGTTGATAAGAGGGTTAGTATTCTGTTGTACAGGTTTTCAATTCCTTCCATTATCACTTCACTCTCAGTCGACACTGGGGAGTTGTAGTGATGGTCTATAGCAGCTCATTAATTGTTTTGTCATCGATTCATCCAAATGCTTCAGTTTCCTTACCTGGCGTACCTGATTTTGTCCATGTGTTAGAGAAATTTCAGAAGCTACAAACTGTATTGGCCTGGGTTTGACAGTTTAGGAAATATTGTTTTCTATCTCTACTTTAACAAATAAAATACTACATATATGTGTATGTACATACACATATATGTTTTTGTAAACTTTCAGGTTCTATTCTGTATATGGTATTAGAAATATAATATAACTATATTACAGATTTGTGAATCAAGCTCCCCGAAGATGGGGGAGGGAAAGATGCTTAACTAATTAACTTTGGAAATGAGAGGTCTTTAAGACCAAAGGCGCATAAGTACTATATTCTCATTGAAAACATTATCTCCTATGAGGGCGTGGGTCCATAATTCTAACACTGCAGCACATGTATAGTACAATGAAGCAATTAATTAAAGGATGGGATGGTGGGAGCTGGATTTCTTGTGGTCGGAGTAGGAGTTGATGAGTTAGCATGGGGAGGAGGCTAGCATGATACGTGTGATAATGCACTATACATGGAGACATCACTATGAACTCAAAGTTGGCATAAAACAGATACAAGTGGTTACATATAAAATATTTATACATATGTGTGTATACATGGGTTAGTAAATTCAGATATATCTCCTTGTTCTGTCAGCTGAGAGGGCGTAGCAGCAAGAAATCTATAGTAGCAGCAAGTACACCTAGTGCCCAGATCTTAGTCTCAAACAGTTTTTCAACAAAAAGAACCAGAGCTCCTGGGAGAAATGGCTGATTCTAGGACTGGGACAAAAAATACAAAAAGATGAGCCTGGCACATCTCAGTGTAGTGTCAGAAAGAAAGTATAAAAAATCCTGCATTGACAGGGATATATCAAAGATTCATGGGAGCCAGCCAAAAGAACTTCCAATGGCCAAAACTGGAATAATTTGAGCAACAAAATAAATAAATGCAGGATTGCCATCTGTACCCAACGTACAAAATAAATCCCATGAGTCCATACTGATTATAAATAAGTGATTGGATTAATTACTGAATAAAAAAGAGCTAAATCTCCCTTGTTGAAGAATTCCAGGTAATTTATGTAGATATTCCATTCTCAAGGAATTAGGAACATGTAAAGGATAACTTAACAGTGGAAATAATCAGCCAGGTGATCAGTCAACATCAGTGGTGATAAGTCATGGTGACCGTATGTACCCTTGACAGGATGAATACAAAACTGCCTCTGTGGTTTTCCCTCCAAAAGCCTATAATGTTGTTCTAATCATGAGAAAAACATCAGATAAATATATAAATGAAGTCTCCCCATGAAGAAACAAGAAGAAAATACTTCAGGTTTTGGACTTCAAAATGTAATAGCATAATGTAAAGCATTGTAAGTCAATAACATGAAGAATTATACTTAGATACCTACAGAATAGAATAATCTGTCAAATACTGGTCTTTAATTTCTTTTTTTTTTTTTTGCCTCTTTTTTTTTATTCTTATGTTAATCCCCATACATTACATCATTAGTT
This sequence comes from Leptonychotes weddellii, assembly GCF_054177405.1. Taxonomy (NCBI): domain Eukaryota; kingdom Metazoa; phylum Chordata; class Mammalia; order Carnivora; family Phocidae; genus Leptonychotes; species Leptonychotes weddellii. Next base: position 9,157 of record NW_028046445.1, read on the forward strand.
TTAGATGTAGTGTTCCATGATTCATTGTTTGTGCATAACACCCAGTGCTCCATGCAGAATGTGCCCTCCTCAATACCCATCACCAGGCTAACCCATCCTCCCACCCCCCTCCCCTCTAGAACCCTCAGTTTGTTTTTCAGAGTCCATCGT
>NW_028046446.1:0-428 GCF_054177405.1 Leptonychotes weddellii
ACTGAGCCACCCAGGTGCCCTGGATTAAGTCTTTGAGTAATATTCTGGTTTTTTAGACTTTAGGCTATAAATGGAGGATATGAATACAGACTTTTCTCTTTCCTTACGGTTATATTGTTCATAACGTGCCTAAAAAGTTGTGAATGACAACCCTGTGAGTACCCATTTGATACCATTTTGTCAGATTCCATGCTACCAGCATCACAAAGGGATGATTAAAAATGATATGTGAAGAAAAAATGTGACAAGATAGTAAGTAGAGTCAGAAGTTGTTTTTGCTCAGATATTATGTCTCTGTCTTAACTTCCTTTTTCTTTAGTTTTATGTTGACACACAGAATTGTATTGGTCACTTTCTTTCTAGATCACATGAATATTATGATTAATACCACAATGTTTGTGAAATTTTTTTGAATCCATAGAAGGGTA
>NW_028046447.1:0-428 GCF_054177405.1 Leptonychotes weddellii
CCCCCCCCCCCCCCGCCTTCCTGCCTCTCTCTGCCACAGCCTGCTGCAAGCACCGATGCTCATTCAGCACTCCAGCCATTCTGAACTGGCTGTGCTCAGACTTCAGACGTACTCCTACCTCGTGGCCTTACAAATATCCTATTTTTTCCCTGCTAAATGTCAATTCCCTGTCTGCCAAATTACCACATGACTTATTCTTCCCCTTCTCGCAGGTGTTGGCTCTCACCTTCTCAATGAAGGTGACCTTCCTCAGCCACCCAATTCAAACGTGCCAACACCTATTTCCTCTCCCACATCCCCGATCTTCCTTCCCCTTTTTCTTTCTGTCCACTGCACTTATAAGAATTTAACCTACTACAGAAAAAGCCTACACACTATCTCCCAATTAATATTTTCTCAGTGGAATACCTCTTGGTTATTAAGGCCCA
>NW_028046448.1:0-428 GCF_054177405.1 Leptonychotes weddellii
TTATTTCCTTATGAAAAAAAAAAAGTGCACTGTTTCACCTGCATTCTGGCCATGACGATACTTCCTTTTGTGGGCTATCAGGTCTTTGGCACAAATTTTCAGTTGAGTTGGTATGTAAGAGATTTTTATATATGATGCATTTATTTTTATTCTTGTTGTCTTTTAATAAACAATTTTCAGTCACTAAACAGCCCTTTTAATCCTTTGTTTAAAAAATATTTACCAGGGGCGCCTGGGTGGCTCAGTTGGTTAAGTGACTGCCTTCGGCTCAGGTCATGATCCTGGAGTCCCGGGATCGAGTCCCGCATCGGGCTCCCTGCTTGGCAGGGAGCCTGCTTCTCCCTCTGACCCTTCCCCCTGTCATGTGCTCTCTGTCTCTCTCATTCTCTCTGTCTCAAATAAATAAATAAAATCTTTAAAAAAAAAAA
>NW_028046449.1:0-428 GCF_054177405.1 Leptonychotes weddellii
ATCGCCTCGGATTCACTTCTCCGCACGTCCTACCTTCCAGAAAGTGGTCGCTTTTCTGTTCAGAGAGTTGTTGCTATTCCTTTCTTCGATCTCCCGTTGAGTTTGTAGGTGTTCAGAATGGTTTGATCCCTATCCAGCTGAATTCCTGAGAGGAGACGAAATCCAGGTCTCCTACTCCTCCGCCATCTTGCTCCGCCCCAAAACTTAGAAATATTTTAATACACAGGGAAAAAAAAGATACCTTTTAAGTTCAGCTGGATGCTTAAGGCAATTTTTATGTTTCCTTAGTAACTAGGACAGTATCTGGTTCACGGCGCATATTTTGTCAATGTTTGTTGAATGAGTGAGTGAGTAAAAGATGGTATGTTTTACACAAGAAATAACAGGTGTTGGCAAGGATGTGGAGAAAAAGGAACACTCATGCACTG
>NW_028046450.1:0-428 GCF_054177405.1 Leptonychotes weddellii
CAGTGCAGGAACTGAGAGACCTGACAGCCAGTTGCGGCCGCTCCGCAGGGAAGTGGCACCTGGCATAAAATGATGACCAGGCACCGGTGGCGGCTTGCTCCTCTCCTGTGGGCCCAGCCGGAGGGGGAGGGGGCCCTCAGCCCGGCACAGGGCTGCCACACAGGTTGGCCACAGGTTGACTGCATTATTTCAAGGTCATTTGGGTCTTTCCCTGCCTTCAGGGAGGATGTGCCTGAGCTTGGGAAGAGATGATCTTCCCAGCGCTTCAGGACCCGGGTGACACTGGGGATTGTCAGTGCCTGTGGCCTTCTTGCTGGCAATTCCACAGGTAAGGGAGGGGGGCCCCACTTTAGGGCAGTGTTTTCCTAATGTCTTAAAATAAGATAGAAAGTTTACATCTTGACCCAGTGTCTATGCAAACATAGATA
>NW_028046451.1:0-428 GCF_054177405.1 Leptonychotes weddellii
AATCAACAACTTGGCCAAGGGCAGGAGATGTGAAGAGCGTGGAGCCAGAGGCCGCGTCAAGGTGGTTCGCTGCAGAGGAAGCAGTGTGTGTTAAGCTCCTGAGGCGAGAAGGTGCTCAGCCCTGAGGCTGGAAAGCTCAGGGAAGAAAGTCAAGAAAGGGGCTGAGAACCCAGGATCCTGCTTGATCTTTAAGTTCATAAGAGATTGTCTGCTTACTCTGCGAGCCACGTGAAGCCCTGGCTAGGGCAGCTAGGAAATCCAACCCACCTTTCAAACCACCCTGCTTGGATGTCGGAGGCCAGCAGGAGGGGCCACGGGGAGAGCCGGCAAAAAGCAAGTGAGGGACAACAGTAACTGAGACAGGTGGAGGTAGACGGAGGCCTCGGGGAGATGTGGTGGTTGATGAAAATACTAGAGGAGGGTGGAGG
>NW_028046452.1:0-428 GCF_054177405.1 Leptonychotes weddellii
AACCACTAAACTTAGTGAAACAATCACTCTGCTACAGTGCTAACTTCCTATTAATTGGTAGTTAGACCTAGAGGTTTGATCAGATTCAGGTTTGATTTCGTCGTTTTTGTGGTTGCAGGTCTGTTTTACAAGTGAACTTCCACCAGGAAGTACAAAACATAGAGTTATCTCTTTTTGTGATGGTAGCAGCCATTGATAACCCATGTCTGGAACCATTAATTCAAGAGGGGTTGTAAATTGGTGATTTATAATTCTGTTATTCCCTCTTCATTGTTAGCTGAAAATGTCAAAAAAGAAAAATTTTTTCATTAACTATTTTGTCATCCTGAGGTATATATTTTGAAGAAAGACAAGATAAATCTTGATTCTTTCTTTAATTACCAGCTTTCAAAATAATGAAGAGTTCTTTACCATCTTGAAAAGATCAA
>NW_028046453.1:0-428 GCF_054177405.1 Leptonychotes weddellii
ACGATGGACTCTGAAAAACAAACTGAGGGTTCTAGAGGGGAGGGGGGTGGGAGGATGGGTTAGCCTGGTGGTGGGTATTGAGGAGGGCACATTCTGCATGGAGCACTGGGTGTTATGCACAAACAATGAATCATGGAACCCTACATCTAAAACTAATGATATAATGTATGGGGATTAACATAAGAATAAAAAAAAAAAAACTGTGAGTCTAAACACTGGAGCAATGCCCACGACGGCGTCTACATCACAGAAAACTGGGTGCGTGACCCAGGCAGAACCGCTCCCCTCCCGGTATCTCCTCTGTCCTCTACCAACTGCACGCGGGAATCCAGTAGAGGTTCCGAAATAACTTGAGTGGATCGTGACCAGGATTTTTTAAAACCCTGAAATGGAAAAACACAGAGGAGTGTGCACTGAGGTCGAAAGGG
>NW_028046454.1:0-428 GCF_054177405.1 Leptonychotes weddellii
GGAGATCGGAGCAGTCGGAAAGCTTGGGCTGAAAGAGTAAGGGAAGGTGAAATAGGTCTCAGGAGTTCCCCGGAAAGTGTAGGTGTAGGGAAAGGAAGAGAGAAAAGGGGAGAAAGCAAGGGAGGAGACGGGGGAATCACAGGAAAGGAGAAACAGTGGAGAGAATCAGGAAAGAGAAAGACATGAACAGATTAATAGAAATCCTTCGGAGGGAGAAAGAAGGGGAACGCAGATCTGGGTGAGTGGTGGTTAATGAGACATGGGTGATTCGGTTGTGATACAGTGACCTGTGTCTCCATAATGTATTTAATTTTAAATTTGCTTGTTTGAATTGGACAGTTGAGAAAGAGAATTACAAAACTGTGTATAAGGCTTGTGCATTTTATAATTATTAGCATCATAAGATAGCTTGCATTTGCAACCCTTAA
>NW_028046455.1:0-428 GCF_054177405.1 Leptonychotes weddellii
TTCTCTGATTTAAAAATAAGTAAATAAATAAAAGGGAACATACCACATTCTTTTCGAGTGCACATGGGACATTCTCCAGAGCAGATCACATACCTCAACTCTATGGCCAACTAATTTTGACAAAGCGGAAAGAATATCCAATGGAAAAAAATATCATCTTGGGGTACCTGGGTGGCTCAGTTGTTAAGTATCTGCCTTCAGCTCAGGTCATGATCTCAGGGTCCTGGAATCAAACCCTGCATCAGGCCCCCCACTAAGTTAGGAGTCTGCTTCCTGCTCTCCTTCTGCCTGCTGCTCCCCCTACTTGTGCTTGCTCTCTCTCTCTCTCTGTCAAATAAATAAATAAATCTGAAAGAGGAAAGAAAGAAAGAAAGAAAGAAAGAAAGAAAGAAAGAAAGAAAGAAAGAAAGAAAGAAAGAAAGAAAGAA
>NW_028046456.1:0-9305 GCF_054177405.1 Leptonychotes weddellii
AAAAAAAAAAAAATTGAAATATGTTTTGAGTTGAGCTCAGGGTGCTTCAGTCTATCCATGCTTCTTGGGGAGGGCTTCTCAGCATTCTTCAGGTAGATCACCAAGGGCAACTATTGCTCTCCATAGCTCAAGTTTAGTATTACAGAAAAGCTTGAACTAATAAGATTAGAATATAATATTTCTATTTTATATTACTATCCTTCAAATGCATTAATGGTTTCTTTTATAGTATCCCCTGAATTGTAGTGGGCTTATGCCAAGGGTAGGATCAGACTTACCAAGATTTTAAATTTTTTTTAAAGATTTTATTTATTTATTTGAGGGAAGAGAGAGGGAACACAAGCAGAGGCAGAGGGAGAAGCAGGCTCCCTGCTAAGCAGGGAGCCTGATGCGGGGCTGGATCCCAGGACCCTGGGATCATGACCTGAGCCGAAGGCAGACGTTTAACCACTGAGCCACCCAGGTGCCCCATCCAGAAGTCTTTTCACCTCAGCAGGGTTCACTGCATTTCCTTTCACCTGGACTAGAGAGTAGTGGAATGCCTGGTTCTAAGAAGGATAAGACCATTATTCCCGAGCGGTCCGGGGCCAACCCCGGCTTTGACTAGCATCCATACCAACCACAGAGCCGAGAGGAGAGAGGCTGAGGTTATGACAGTCGTAGGCTTGAAGAACAAACTTCTCCTGGGGTGACCATTATCCTGCTTGACGTAATGACACTTTACTGGGAAATGTCTGTAACTTAGTTGAGTTCAGGTGCAAAAAGACACAAACTATTTAAAACTAATATTAGTACTATTTAACCTAATGTATTAGTAAATACATAACTAATGAGTGATTTAATATTTTAAGCTAGCTTTTTAATTTAAGATAGCAATTTTTTGTGACATTAATGCTTCAAGATCATAGCAACTAATAAGCATGTTATGGAATTCATATACACAGATTGTAAGATAAAGAAAGGTTGACAGGCTGGACAGCAAAGGAAATGTCAAATTATTGGAAGGAAACATCCAGTAAAGAACCCTGTTGAAAATCTAATCTAAACATACAACATAGTTTATGTAATCTTGGTCTTTTAAATACTTGTCTCTTTGTTTTAAATTTTCTTATCCTGATAACATGGTCCTTTATAATATTAAGGTTTTTTTTTTAAAAAGATTTATTTATTTGTTTTAGAGAAAGGGAGAAAGCACCTGCATACACATGAATGTGTAGGGGTGGGGAGAGGCAGAGGGAGAGAATCTCAAGCAGACTCCCTGCTGAGCGAGGAGCCCAATGCAGGACTCAATCTCAGGACCCTGAGATCATGACCTGAGCCGAAACCAAGACTCAGAAGCATAACTGACTGAGCCACCCAGGTGCCCCTATAAATATTAAGTTTTACTGAGTATTGTCAGCTGATAGCTCCGTGAGAGGCCTTGTTCTAGAGAAGTTAAGCAAGTTCAGGTGCGAGCACCCGTCTCCATAACCCCACTTTGACAACATCTAATACTATTCATTTTGTGCCTTCTCCAAAAATTAAAATAGCAGCTATTATTTACCAAATGTCTTCTCTGTGTCAGGGCAGGCTGTAGGAGCAAATCTTCCATTTAAGGAGACCTAATAAAGCTTGCTATTCTCGCGGACTATCCTTTTTTTGCTTTTCAAAGGCATTACTTAAAACGCCACAGAGGGAAATGGCTTCAGATCCCGCTTTCAAATGACCACAGCTTATTCTACCAACTCACAAAACTAAGCCTAAGCCAAGGGGTTCAGGAAGAGATGGGGGTCTAACAACTATCTCCCAGTTGAGTTTCAGTGAAATTGAAGTGTAGTAGGTACCTATTAGATGGTCTGTTTATCCTTCTCACTGCCACCCCTAACCTTCATCCCTTTGAAAACTGCTCATACCAACAGATCCCTAATGGGTTAGCTGAGGGAGTGGCCATTTGGATAAAACGGTCCTGCCCGAGGCCCAGGACCCGGCACAAGAGTTCACACCTGACCACACTTAGCCAGTCAAAGTGCCTTTGCTAAGAATTTGGACTGATTACCAAGATACCCCTCAGAGACCACACGGGTTTGAGGAGGGAGGTAGGGGAAGCCTGGCGCTGGGGCCGTCCGTGTCCTTCTGTATAAACTGGGGAGCAGAGAAAGCTGGTCTGCAGGGCGAGCTGAAGGGAAGAGAGATGTTCAGAGAGGAACAGGGGTACCAGGGAGTGGGTCTTGGCAGTGTTCGGTTGCCCACTTCCAGTTTGTTTCTGGGATTAGATGCCCTGCAACCCCCATTGGCATAAGCCAACTTCAGCCACCAGCCACCAGAACACGAAAGCGGTAAGACCTCTGGAAATGCATGCATTTCAAAGAAAATACTTTCCGTTTGCTAAGGGCTGAAGAGAAAACAAAAATTAGAAGCACCTGTTTCAAAGCCAATGCTAGTATATTCCAGGAGTCATTAATATTTTGGAACGAGGTGACTTCTCCTCCTACACTTGTCCCTTAGAAGAAAGGTAAAAACCAGCATAAGGTATAATGATTGAGGTAGGACTGCCTAAAAGTAAAAGCACAGACGCTGGAGAGAGACTCACTGGTATAAATCCTGGGTCCACAACTCCATAGGAATGCGACCTTGGGTGAGTTATGATGCTTTTCCAAAGAAAGAGAGCTCTGAAGTGTTGCCGGGAGGATTAAAGATGTTCAGTACCTGTAAGCCGCTAGGAACCGTGCCTGGCACACAGCAAATGCTGAATAAATGGGAGCTACCACTGTGCAGGGGATGCTCTGTTCTCACGGTGCTGGAGCAGAGATCGAGGGGCCATTTATACCCCCTCCCCACCCGCAAGAGATGCTCCGCACACTAGAGCTGGTCAGGGATGGGTGCGAGCGCTATTTGAATCAGAACCAGAAATGTTAGCAATAACTCAAAAACAACTTCTCATAGCTCCTTCACCCTGCACTTACTTTCCAGGAGGTTGTTTGTCACCAAGCAATACAGAGCATTCACTTTATATATGTATAATTCATATAACTATATAACTCACATAACCATATATAATTATATATAACTATATATATTATAATTGTAATGGGTATAACCTGTATTTTATACTTGGCTTTCTGTGCAACTTTTATAAAATAACTCAAATTTTTCATTTCAAAAATCCGTACTTTGACTATGCTGAAAAGCCAGATAGTAAGATTAGAAATCCATGGATTATGCTGGAGAGCTGATGTTTGGGGAGGGTCTGGAAGGAAAGGGGTGGCATAAGTGACTTCTTTCACACTGGGGGACATGTGTATCCCAGGAATGTGGGTCAGCCCGGCAGTCACTCCCATTAGTGATACCCCAAAATGAAAATCCTCTTAAGTACTCACATAAGGACTAAGTTCAAAGGACTGATTTGAAGACTTGCAGAACACATACTCTGCTTTCTTTTTCCCAAACAAGAGAACAGCATTGGAAATACAAGCTACAATCTTCTTTTTTTTTTTTTTAAGATTTATTTATTTATTTGTTTGACAGAGAGAGACACAGCGAGAGAGGGAACACAAGCAGGGGGAGTGGGAGAGGGGGAAGCAGGCTTTCCATGGAGCAGGGAGCCCGACGTGGGGCTCGATCCCAGGACCCTGGGATCATGACCTGAGCCGAAGGCAGATGCTTAACAACTGAGCCATCCAGGCGCCCCAAGCTACAGTCTTCTTAAGGAGAAGGTGAAGTCCCTGAAGGGAGTCAGAGAATGGACCCCAGTGATGGAGAAAAGCGACAAGACAGAAGGAACTCTACTCCTGAGTGGAGATGGAGGATCAGATGGTTGGGAGCAGAGACCTGCTCCACGGGGCCTGCACAGGAAGCACCAGGCTCTTCAGGGACGTGATGGATCTATCCTTTGAGAAGAAGCAGCACGAAGCAAAAGGGAGCAACCACATGGAGCCAATCAAGGTGGTTTTGAATGAAGGGGGTGGGGAGGTATTGACCTTGAGGAGTTCCCGCCAGAGTGCTGTAGCCCCGTGTTGTGAGGTTCTCAATGCCTTGGGGTATAGACTGACAGAAGGGAGAAACTCAGTGCCAACACAAACTTAGCTTCACTAGCCATCTATGACCAGCAGGGCTGTGCAATCAGCCCTTCCCTGTCTGCAGTCAGTCTCTCCATGACCTTGTCCCGGGCTCCACCAGGTGAGGTTTATTTCCCACTGTCTAAACAGCGGTGATGCTAGTCCTCACTGTGATTTCCCCTGGGTCCTGGGTAGAACGGGAGAGAGCAGGAAAGTGGGAAGAGTTAAGAAAAGGTTCAAGGGCGCCTGGGTGGCTCAGTAGGTTGAGGTTGAGGTTGAGTGCATCTGACTCTTGGTTTCAGCTCAGGTCATGATCTCCAGGTCCTGGGATGGAGCTCTGCCTGGGACTCTGAACTCAGCGCAGAGTCTGCTTGTCCCTCTCCCTCCCCCACTGCTCCTCCCCCCACTTATGCTTTCTCTCAAATAGATAAAATCTAAAAAAAAGGGGGGGGTGGAGAGAGAAAAGGAGGAAAGGGTCCTAATGTGCTGGTTCTGTTACATTACTCTCTGATCTGTTTTAATCTTATTAAGAGTTGCCTTATAGAAGTTAATGTGTGAAAAAATGGAGAATTATGGCATGAGTTTTATGTTTTTTAAATCTTAGAGTCTCCCAAACATGTCTAGCACATTGAACGCCAGCCAAGCTCAATATGTTGGTGATTTTTAAAAGATCTTTCTTGGGACCCCTGGGTGGCTTAGTTGGTTAAGTGTCTGTCTTCGGCTCAGATCGTGATCCCAGGGTCCTGGGATCGAACCCCACATGGGGCTCCCTGCTCAGCGGAAAGCCCGCTTCTCCCTCTCCCTTTGCCTGCCACTCCCCCTGCTTGTGCTCTCTCTCTGACAAATAAATAAATAAAATCTTTAAAAAAAATAAAATAAAAAGATCTTTCTTCATGTGACATTTCTCTTTATATAAACTCAGAGTTATTAATGATTCTGAATTATTTCACGTTTTCCTCTGTTGTGTGATAGAAGAAAGTTTTATATTCAAGAAATGCTATGGGATGAGAAATCAGTCTTTCACTTTGGTTACTTTTCATTCCTATTATTTTTTAAAAGAAAGAGAAGTGTCTTGAGAAAAGGCCCGAAAACCTAATGTCAAGCAAAAAGTCACTCATATAAGTCACAAATAAAAATCCAAGAAACAAGTCACCACTATCCCTTTTATAGTACGTTATTTGTGAGCACCAGTATCCAGCTGGTTCACTCTTACAAATTCATCTTGCCATTAAAAATACAAAGTGTGTTATTACATCTTCATCCCAGCACCTTCAGGTTGAAGTAGAACTGTTTAGTCAACTGTTTCCTCGTTTAGTAAAAAAACAAGTCAACCGAAACACAGTCGCGGTAGAATGGCAATTCATTTGCTAGCGTCATGGAAATGCAAATAGTGCAATTTAATTCACACAATCTCTTAACACTGTGGTAATCTAACGAGGAGCTCTGAAGCCTTTGTTATTTTTTTTAAACATTTATTTATTTGAGAGAGCGCGCACGTGCGCGTGCACACGAGTGGGGGGAGTGGGGAGGTTGTGCAGAGGCGGAGGCAGAGGGAGAAGCAGGCTCCCCACTGAGCTGAAGGCAGATGCTTAACCAACTGAGCCACCCAGGCGCCCTGAAGCCTTTGTTATTATTATTTTTTCATTGTTAGCCATTTAACAGAGTGCTTCAGAGAAAACCTTGAGCAGGTGGGATTTCTTGTATTGGTCCTGAAACGGGTAACCATAAGGTTAAGGGACTAATAAGCACAGCTACAGACTAATAAGCAGAACTACAACTTTTTCCTCAGGCCTTGTTCATCCATCCGCCTTTAGGTTTCCCTGACTCTTTTCCTTGGGTGAGGCAGATCTGAGGCTCTCCCTCACATCTCTCCTTTGGCTGCCTCTCAGATAAACCTTTTCCCTGCTGAATACTTGATGTCTCAGTGATGGTCTTTGCTGCACACCAGGCTGGCACACTTGGGTTTGGTTACAGTACCAACACGTAGGATAATCATGTAGACATTTTGATTCTCTGATGAACTTTTTGGAAGAAGGTATATCCTTTGCTAATGAAAGATCACTTTTCACCTTACTGCCTTTTCAAGAAATGCCATACGCAAGCCATCTAAGAGGAATATTGAGGCTATTGGAGAAACAAGATTCACGTTTTACTTAGGCAAATCTGTTAAGATCATAAAATGTGCTTTTCTGAAACAAACCTTAAGAAGGAATGTCAAGACAACGTGTCTTAGTGCTTTCTGCCTAGAAAGTGAATTCATGCCACATGTATACTGGTGAAGTTATAGAACAAAGATAAGCTAATCATCATAGTGATGGCATAGACATTAAAGCTTGGGTGAGTAAATTCAATTTCTACAACACATGAATTTAAAAATGTTATTTCCCTGTAATAAACACATAATAAATGCAGCCTCTTACAACACACTTGTAACCCTAAACTCAGGATTATGAATTAAATTCCATAGGAGAGGGAAAAAATTTTTGTACTTAAAAATAGATTACTACAGGACATTGTTTCACCCTTCATAGATAAAGAATTAGCCAGAAACTCAACTTCATAATGCTAAAATTCAGAGTACATTCAGCCCTTCCTTAACCCCACTTGGGTAGTGTTCTTTTCTCTTTGTGTCATTATGATGACTGATGAAGTAAATATTTTTCCTCCTTCTTTTTCTCTGTCCAAGAGTAACGACAAGTTCAGTGTTGATGTCTCAAAAGGGCTTGCATCATTGATTTTATCCTCTCAGGAAGTATACTAGTTTTTTTTTTTTAAATTAAATTTAGGGGCGCCTGGGTGGCTCAGGTGGTTGTATCCAACTCTTGGTTTCGGGTCAGGTCAAGATCTCAGGGTCCTGGGATCGAGCCCGGAGTCCGGCTCCACACTCAGCCAGGAGTCGGCTTAAGATTCTCTCCTACCCTCTGCCCCTCCCCTGCTCGCATGCACGCACAATAAAGAAATAAATAAGTAAATAAAATCTTAAAAAAAAATAAGGAAATGACCCTATACCAGGACTTCCCTCACCCTTAATCTCTTGTATCCTAGACTTTCAAGCCAACCCCCTGTCCCATATCCAATACTTTGCTTCAGTGTGGATGAGGATTTATAATCTTACCATCATGAAGCCTTAAAGAAAATTCTCAGCCTTCATATATTTAACGATCTTTAAAATTGTAGCACTGAGCAGATGTTGCCTTCTAACGCTACCTGGGTCACTGATCATTTTACTTCAGAAAATTTCATGAATTAGAGATTTGCTAGTTAGACATTTGCAGTCTCAGACTTGAGCCATCATTTTATTAGTCAGGATCAGAAGAAAGAATATATAAGGGCTCCAGAAATAAAGTAACCCAATTAAAGAATTTAGGAAAGAATTACACAAGTGTCCACCTATACACAACACTCTTCACAGTCCCTCCCTTGTTGAAAACTCAGGAGAAAGAGAACACAGCCCCTCTCATCTCTTCCCTCTTTGTTAGCCAGAGTTGCCTTCCTAGCTGGGAAAAGCAAATGATCCCCCACCCACGGCATTGCCACTAATTTGTGGCGTGATTTCAGGCAACTTCTTGATAGTGCAGTAGTAACCCACTGGGGTTGTTGGGAGAATTAAATAAGTTAATACTTGTAAAGGGAAAAGCACAAAGCCTGCCATGGAACAGTCCTAGAGGCAGCTACTGTAGTAATAGTAATACTTGCTTACCGAGTAATCCAGTTTCAGGCTCAGTGTAGCCCTGGTGTGGTTGGGGTCTGCCCGATTGCAGAACAGGAATTAAAAAAATAAACTGTAAGAATTCACCATTTTATTTCTTAGAAATTGGGAGACCATTTGTGGGACTTGAATTTTAAAGGTGTTTGACCAAGAGGATTATAATTTTTTAAAAAGATTTTATTTATTCATTTGACAGAGAGAGAGAGAGTACAAGCAGGGGGAATGGCAGGCAGAGGGAGAAGCAGGCTCCCTACTGAGCAGGGAGCCCAATGTGGGGCTTGATCCAAGGACCCTGAGATCATAACCTGAGTTGAAGGCAGACCTTTAACCAACTGAGCCACCTAGTCGACCATAGACCGAGAGGATTATAATTTTGAATCCAGATAAAAGTATTGCTATTGGTATGATCACCACGGTGTGCATTCAATATGCTAACCTTAATAGATGGTTACATTTCGACAGTTTTCTCGGTTACCTATTGCAAGCTTGGACCTCATGGTGCCCATGTTAAATTATATAAATAGATAAGTAATCCGTTGGCACAATAGAACAGTGGTTCTCAGACAATTAGCTGTCTACAGATATTTTTGATGGTTACAACTGAGAGCACTTCAGGATAGAGGTCAGAGGTGCTGTTAAACATCCTACAATGAGCAGCACAGCACCCACAATGAAGAATTATCTGGCCCCAAATGACTGTAGTTCCAAGGTTGAGAAACCCTGATGTAGAGGAAGGAATGCCAAGACTTGGCATGTTGAGAATACTGGCTTTGAGCCACATGAATGTTATTCTCATTCATGCCCTTGCTATGTTCCCCAAAAGACAAGAAAATTATTTTTATCCCTTGCAGAGGAACTTTTCAATTAAGGACATAAGACAACCTAAGTTTTGGATGTTAGTCTCCTGGTTCCCTTGCCAACCCAACATGCTCATGAATCCATCATGCTCAATGGCAGGAATTCAAGTTATGTGAAAGTTCAGTTACGTGGACTTCCAATCACCAAACCTGTCACTGTGCAATGCCTAATTTGCTGGCCACCATCATTCACCCTGAACCCCCGATCTGGCACCCTGGCCTGAGATGACCAGCCAGCTACCTAGTGGTATGCCAGTGACCTTAGACTTCATTCTTCTTGGAAAAGGCAGGAATTTTTCCTTCACCAGTACAGACACATTCTGCATTTGGATTTGCCTTTTCTGTCTGCCCTGCCTCCCCCAGCATCGTTATGTGTGGATTCTCTTTTGCAACAGGAAATGATTGAGAATCAAGTAATGGGACAAGCCATTTTGGACTATAAAACACAGTGGAACATGTTAGAAAGAATAATCAAAATATTTTTTAAGATTATAAATCTGATTAAAAATCGTTTTATTGTGGCTAAAACTTGGTTACTTATGGAAAAGAAATATTAAATTGCAAGAGATCAGTTGCATTATGTAACAGACATTCAATTAGTAGTTGAAATGTTAAGGAATGAAGAAAGTTCTGACTTTCTTTTGATAAATTTTGAAAAACAGAATTCTGTTTTGAGCAGTGTGCTTTTAAAATTAATTAGAAATG
>NW_028046457.1:0-428 GCF_054177405.1 Leptonychotes weddellii
AACTTTACAGTTTTACCACAACCTTGCATCCATAAACAATAGTTTCTATTTTGCCAGTGTTTGACCTTGGTATAAACGAAATCGTCTTGTGTGTTACTCTTTTGCTTAACTTTGGGTAGGTAAGATTCATCAACGTTCACACAGCTCTCATTTCTGGGTTTTCCGTATAGAATTTCACAGCAGGAAAATTCACCTTCAGCCTCTTCCAATACAAATCCACAGAGAGTGTCGCTGTACCTGTCTCCTGGGGCTTCCAGGCAGGGGTCTCCATGGCGCCGCCACTCGGCAGCATTCCCCAGAGGCGTGGGCAGCTCTGCAGCCTCCTGGGGCTCAGCGACAGCCTGCAGGGGAGCCCCGGGGGGTCGCACACGCAGTCTCGGCTGCACAATCACGCACGCGGAGCCCCCTGTGCCCCCCCTCAAGGTCGG
>NW_028046458.1:0-428 GCF_054177405.1 Leptonychotes weddellii
CATTATGCTCACATCAGACATAGACTTTGATGAGTCTGCCTTCTTTGGGAGTGTGTATAGCTCTCATTGTCCCTTCTTTCTGGAGGGTTGTATTAAGACTTTTCCAATACAGGTTCCTTTAAAGCAGCCTCATGATTTCTTTGGCAAGTCTACCAAAATTTTGATGGTTTTTTAAATAAAAACTTTCTTTTTTTTTTTTTAAAGATTTATTTATTTATTTGAGAGAGCAAGAATGAGAGAGAGAGAGCACATGAGAGGGGGGAGGGCCAGAGGGAGAAGCAGGCTCCTTGCTGAGCAGGGAGCCCGATGCGGGACTCGATCCAGGGACTCCAGGATCATGACCTGAGCCGAAGGCAGTCGCTTAACCAACTGAGCCACCCAGGCGCCCCAAAACTTACTTTCAATAAGTTCCAAATACTGGTTACCAC
>NW_028046459.1:0-428 GCF_054177405.1 Leptonychotes weddellii
AGAGAGCACAAGGATTCCGATTTCTTTACATCCTCATTAACACTTGTTCTTTTCTGTTTTTTTGGTAGTGATATCTCATTGTGATTTGGATATGCATTTCTCTGATGATTAGTGAAGTTGAATGTTTTTTCTTGTGTTTTTTGACCATTTGTGTGTTTTCTTTGGAGAAATGTCTGTTCAAGTCCTTTGCCCATTTTTTATTTATTTATTTATTTTTTTTATTTTTTTATTTTTTTAAAGATTTTATTTATTTATTTGACAGAGACAGAGACAGCGAGAGCAGGAACACAAGCAGGGGGAGTGGGAGAGGGAGAGGGAGAAGCAGGCTTCCCGCCGAGCCGGGAGCCCGATGCGGGACTCGATCCCAGGACCCTGGGATCATGACCTGAGCCGAAGGCAGTCGCCCAACCAACTGAGCCACCCAGGCG
>NW_028046460.1:0-428 GCF_054177405.1 Leptonychotes weddellii
TTCTCTGATTTAAAAATAAGTAAATAAATAAAAGGGAACATACCACATTCTTTTCGAGTGCACATGGGACATTCTCCAGAGCAGATCACATACCTCAACTCTATGGCCAACTAATTTTGACAAAGCGGAAAGAATATCCAATGGAAAAAAATATCATCTTGGGGTACCTGGGTGGCTCAGTTGTTAAGTATCTGCCTTCGGCTCAGGTCATGATCTCAGGGTCCTGGAATCAAACCCTGCATCAGGCCCCCCACTAAGTTAGGAGTCTGCTTCCTGCTCTCCCTCTGCCTGCTGCTCCCCCTACTTGTGCTTGCTCTCTCTCTCTCTCTGTCAAATAAATAAATAAATCTGAAAGAGGAAAGAAAGAAAGAAAGAAAGAAAGAAAGAAAGAAAGAAAGAAAGAAAGAAAGAAAGAAAGAAAGAAAGAA
>NW_028046461.1:0-428 GCF_054177405.1 Leptonychotes weddellii
AAGCAGGCCTCCCGCCGAGCAGGGAGCCTGATGTGGGGCTTGATCCCAGGACACTGGGATCATGACCTGAGCCGAAAGCAGACGCTTAACGACTGAGCCATCCAGGTGCCCCAGTATTTTTTTATATTTTTAAAATTATGTTGTATTAGGAATTTCTAAAGGAAGAAAAAAATGCTGTGTCAAAAGAAGGCAGTTTTTTTTCTTTTTTTTTCTTTTTTTATTGTTATGTTAATCACCATACATTACATTATCAGTTTTTGATGTAGTGTTCCATGATTCATTGTTTGTGCATAACACCCAGTGCTCCATGCAGAATGTGCCCTCCTCAATACCCACCATCAGGCTAACCCATCCTCCCACCCCCCTCCCCTCTAGAACCCTCAGTTTGTTTTTCAGAGTCCATCATCTCTCATGGTTCGCCTCCCCCT
>NW_028046462.1:0-428 GCF_054177405.1 Leptonychotes weddellii
AAGTATGCTGAGACGGTCTGCCTGTAGATACTATATTTGCATGTTTTTGCTTTATTATAAAAATGAATAGAAACAGTTTTGCTTTATGCAATAAATGTTTATATCATGGTCTTTATTTTTTTTAAGATTTTATTTGACAGAGAGCACAAGTGGGGGGAGGAGCAGAGGGAGAAGCAGACTCCCTGCTGAGCAGGGAGCCCGATGCGGGGCTCGATCCCAGGACTCTGGAATCATGACCTGAGCCGAAGGCAGACGCTTAACGACTGAGCCACCCAGGCGCCCCTTGCCTGAGCTGTATTTATCAGGAGAGTGGCTTATTCCTGGTTTGAGCTCATTCACCACAAACAGAAGGAAGTGAACTCTAGAGCTACTGAAACCAACATCTGTACTGTCCCTTGACAGAAAGAGGAAAGCCAGCAGAAGGGGTG
>NW_028046463.1:0-428 GCF_054177405.1 Leptonychotes weddellii
GAGACCCTGCATAGACCCTGCAGAGACCCTTCATAGACCCTGCAGAGACCCTTCATAGATCCTGCATAGACCCTGCAGAGATCCTGCATAGACCCTGCAGAGACCCTGCGGAGACCCTGCAGAGACCCTGCAGAGACCCTGCATAGATCCTGCATAGACCCTACAGAGACCCTGCAGAGATCCTGCAGAGACCCTGCAGAGACCCTACAGAGACCCTGCATAGACCCTGCAGAGACCCTGCATAGACCCTACAGAGACCCTGCATAGACCCTGCAGAGACGCTGCAGAGACCCTGCAGAGACCAAGGGAAGATGAGAGGATACCTTGATTTTGGGGAATTGATTTTTCTCTCAATTATTCTGCTGGTGGTTGTCTTTCCTTGTGATGGTCCATATCCTCTTTAAAAAAAAAAAAGAATTTTCATTTGA
>NW_028046464.1:0-428 GCF_054177405.1 Leptonychotes weddellii
AACCACTAAACTTAGTGAAACAATCACTCTGCTACAGTGCTAACTTCCTATTAATTGGTAGTTAGACCTAGAGGTTTGATCAGATTCAGGTTTGATTTCGTCGTTTTTGTGGTTGCAGGTCTGTTTTACAAGTGAACTTCCACCAGGAAGTACAAAACATAGAGTTATCTCTTTTTGTGATGGTAGCAGCCATTGATAATCCATGTCTGGAACCATTAATTCAAGAGGGGTTGTAAATTGGTGATTTATAATTCTGTTATTCCCTCTTCGTTGTTAGCTGAAAATGTCAAAAAAGAAAAATTTTTTCATTAACTATTTTGTCATCCTGAGGTATATATTTTGAAGAAAGACAAGATAAATCTTGATTCTTTCTTTAATTACCAGCTTTCAAAATAATGAAGAGTTCTTTACCATCTTGAAAAGATCAA
>NW_028046465.1:0-428 GCF_054177405.1 Leptonychotes weddellii
AACAGGGCGCCTGGGTGGCTCAGTTGGTTAAGCGACTGCCTTCGGCTCAGGTCATGATCCTGGAGTCCCGGGATCGAGTCCCGCATCGGGCTCCCTGCTCGGCAGGGAGTCTGCTTCTCCCTCTGACCCTCCTCCCTCTCATGCTCTCTGTCTCTCATTCTCTGTCTCGCAAATAAATAAAATCTTAAAAAAAAAAAAATAAAATAAAATAAAAAATAAAAAAAAAAATTAAAAAAAATAACAAATGATAGTTGAAATTCATTTTATGGGTTATACAACAGAGGAAACAGCGGAAATGGGAATTTTTTTGAAATAAAAGATCTGAAGAAAATACAGAGAATATAGAACAGAGAGACAGCTAGGAGATATGAAATAGACTTTAAGAGATGTGGAGGATAAAAAGATAAAATGTCACATATACCTAATTG
>NW_028046466.1:0-428 GCF_054177405.1 Leptonychotes weddellii
CTTGAGTGGAGTCTGAAATTAAACACTGATATGATGAAGAGACAGTTTGCCAAAATAAAAGCTATAGAATGAAAAGATTATTGAATTAATTATTTAATGTGACACCATTGAATTTACTTGAAAAATAAATATTGGCAATTTGAAAACATTTATGTATCAAATAATCAATGTGTCAGTTATAGCCCTTGTATTCATTACAGTAAATCTAAATAATTTATGTTAGCATCATTGAGTAGATGATCACATAATGTTACCTTGAAGAATTTACAGTAAATCATACTTTATATCAAATAAAGTTCTTCTTCCTCCCTTCCTATAATTTCTACAAATAATAAGAGAAAGCTACATATTTTTTCAGTATATTTAACAAATATATACTGGAATCTATGTGCCAAATTCAGCCATGATATATACTTTTAGGCTTTGCA
>NW_028046467.1:0-9302 GCF_054177405.1 Leptonychotes weddellii
ACACCACTCCTAAGTCAGTTCCAGTCTGGGTAGATGGTCTTTCTGTCTGGGTTCTCCCTCTCCATCTCCCAGAGGATTCCTATCCCCCTGTGCTGGCCCTCCTCAGCCATCTATTCTTTTTTCTTGATTCACTCACCTGTTAGGGTGAAGCTGAAAAGCTGTGTCTGGGAGATCATTTTTTTAATGATACCGCAAGCCTGAAAATGTCTTGGTTTCACCCTCACACTTGATTCGTAGTTTGCCTAAGCATAGAACTCTACGTTAGAGACCTCTTCCTTCAGACTGTGAAGGCATTGTCTCCTCCCTTCTAGGAGTGCCATTAAGAAATTCACAAGCAAGGCACCTGGGGGGCTCAGTGGGTTAAGCCTCTGACTTTTGGCTCAGGTCATGATCTCAGGGTCCTAGGATAGAGCCCTACATTGGGCTCTCTGCTCAGTAGGGAGTCTGCTTGTCCCTCTTCCTCTGTCCATTCCCCTACTCGTGCTCTCTCTCGCTCTCTCTCTAAGTAAATTAAATCTTAAAAAAAAGGAAAGAAATTCACAGGCACTCAAATTTACAATCCTTTACCACAGTGGAGGCTTGTACCTCCCTGCAAATTTTTAGGATCATCTGTTGAAATTTCAGGGTGGTGCCGCCATGTGACTGGACTTTCTTTCACTATGTTGGGAACTCAAAGACCCCTCAGTCTGGACACTCCTGTCCTTCAGTCCTGGGAACGTTTCATAGGTTATTTCACTTATCAATTGTTTCCACCAATGACTTGTCCCCTATTTGCTGTTACCTCTTTCTAAAATTCCTATTTTAGGATGTCAGAGGTTTGAGACTGAACCTTGAATGTTCAATGTATTCTCTCCTGTTTTCCATCTTTACTTGTTGCTCTGCTTTCTGAAGGATTTCTCCCCATGAGGCTTTTGTTTCTGCTGTCACAGTGTTTAATTTCCAAGAGCTCTTCTTCCACACACGTCTCTTTTTAGAGAAATGTTCTGTTCTTGCTTCAAGAAAGCAATGTCTGAGAATATGAGTGAGAAACGTTGAAGTGTCATTCTCCTGCTTGGTAGGTTTGCTCCATTGTTTCTTCTGTTTCTACCTTCCAGGAAGACACTTTGCATGCTGGCAGGTAGTTTTTTGCTTATGAGGAAGAATAGGCCAGAACGCTGTTTGGAAATACTAGGCTTGTAAGTGGGGCTCATTGAATTTGAGCTTAACTCTGGGGTGCTCAGGATGGGGGGCTGTTAATTGGGGAACCCCCATCAGTATCTCTAAGTCCTTCCTTTGGGCTGGCCAGGCTCCCCAGTAAGAGTCTTCCAGTGTCCTTCCTGCAGCATATAGGTCTGGCTGCTAGTATTTTTGAAGCCAAAGAGTGGACAGGAGTGGAGAGGGTCAGCATTCTGGGTGCTGGAGACCCACCTCCAACTATGCCTCCTTCTGGAATCCCTTGTGTGCAAAGACAGATGTCTGGGCTGCTGCCAGGATGGCACCAGGGCCACTGCCTGTAATCTAAGAGCTTCTAATAATTCAAGGTGCTGAGGACTCATCCCAGAATAAGAGACAAGTCCCAGCCCTCATGGAATTCAGAAAATGGACATATAAATATATATAAATATGTGATTCTCAATGGAACGTACATCCAAGGGATGCATGCACTTTAAAAGAATGATGTTGGGAGAGGTGTTGCCATAGGCAGGCAAGAAGTGGTATCTGAAAATTCTTACAGAGTGCCCAGACCACAGGCTGACCCTCTCCTGATACTGAACAGTTTCTGTGGCTGGTCATATAGGCAACCGAGCAAGTCAAGGTGCCCGTGAGTGACTGCCAGGAGTGACCTGCTGTCCTGGGGACTGCAACAGTGGGGAGCAGCTTTGTGCAACTGCTTGCTGGGCAGGTGGCCCTGGGACCCGCACACCCCACACACACACTCCTCCCTCTGCACCCATCCCAGGTCCCGGACAGGGTCCTTGACGGCTGGCTGGTGCACCGCCCCCCACCCCCCCCTGCCTGGGGCTTGTGTCACAGCTCAGGGAAAGCACCTGGATGACAAGACTCGTCAGACCGTGCTGGCCCCGCAAGGTACACCCTGAGTCCAAAGGCATGCACCTAACTGCTTCACAGCCCCCACGTGGGGACACAAAGCCCTGGGAGGAAACCGGAAGTCATGGGGACCCAGAGTGGGCTGCCGCACTTGGCCTAGGACCAGTTCACAGAGCTGACCGCCTGACCCCTGGCCTTGTCACTCAACCTGACATCTCAGGCAATCTGACCGAGTCCAATGAAACATATGTTTGGGGTGCAGCCACCCTGCCCCTAGTGTCACCTGTTGCTGGGAATAACAGCTCTCTCTTTGGGGGAAACTTTACCCCCTACCCACTATGGCACCTGAAGCAAAGCTGCTGGTTCAGGGGGCTTCCTTCTCAGAGGTTCCCCTACATGCCATCTGGTTCCCCAGGGTTCAACTCAGCAGGGTCACTGGGCTGCGTCTGGTCTACTACTGGGGACACGTCAGCCCACAGATTAAAGATTCTTGGAGGTCCCAAACTCGGCAAAGTGGCTGCCGGTCTCTGGGTTTCTCACAGGTATGCCCATGGTAAGGGCCCTGAAGTGACCCCTGAAATCAAGATGGTGGTGGAGCCCGAGCAGCCCACCTGTTACCAAAGTGGCCAGTTCTTTTCCTACTCAAGACTGTTTGCCAAATAACCAAACCATATTTGATAGCAAGCTGGTAATTTATTCAATAACCAGAGAATGGAGAAGGGAAGTTCATGCTCTAAAGGCATCTTCTTCCTGATTAGGTCTCATGGTGAGGGTTATACGGGGTTAGGGTAATTAAAGGGCTGGTAAGCAAGCTGACTAGGGGTGTTTTAGGGAAGAGGAAGGGGGCTTTCTTGGAATCAGACTGCCACCTCTTTTTTTCCCTTAAATGGGTGCAATTGGATCTGTCAGGGCATAGTAGGTGTTTGGGTTTTTTTTAAGATTTTATTTATTTGACGAGAGAGAGAGGGGCAGAGTGGCAGGCAGAGGCAGAGGGAGAAGCAGATTCCCTGCTGAGCAGAAAGCCCAACACGGGACTCGATCCCAGGACCCTGAGATCATGACCTGATCACCGACTGAGCCACCCAGGCGCCCTTAGGTGTTTTTTGTTATTACAGTGATACGGCAATGTCCTGAGGTCATCTGGAGGGTTAGCACAGTGTCTGAACTGAATCAAACTGGTCCAGAACTGGGTCACTGGGGCTTGCTTGGAGCTTGTGGCTTCTGGCTGTACCTTAGTTTCTTGTGGCAAGCAGCACCTGTAAGCAGGGCGAGAACAGTGGGTTACTGTGGCCTGTTTGGAGCTTGTTAGAGTCTCGAGGGACACGCCCACTGCCCCGACAAGGCAGCTCTGTGCCACCTTCACGGACCTGACTGTGGGGCTGTGAGGGACAAATCTGCATGCTCGTCCTTGGGGGACGGAGGCCTCCTGGCACGGGCCTTGGCCACTCTGGGCAGGCCAGCTGGCTAGACACTGGCCCTCTCTCCAGGTGGCTGGCAGTACCTCAAGGCTGCAGCCCCATTTTCAGGTTGCAGTGTCACTGTCCTCGCCCCATCAACTGATCTATCGCCCTTGAAATTACCGTGTCATGTTTTCAGCTATCCCGTCCCTTTATAGTCTGCCAGTGGCCACCAGCAGTGGGCCCTAGTGAAGGTATTCCAATACTCACCAGTCGTTTGGGTCATAGCCATTCTAGGATGTAGGAAGTGGTATCTCATTGTGGTTCTGATTTGCATTTCCCTAGTGACTAATGATATTGAGCACCTTTGTGTGTGTGCATTGGCCGTTTGTATATCTTTATTGGAGAAATTTCTGTCCAATCCTTTGCCCATTTTTTTAAAAGTTCATTTTTTTTTAGTAATCTCTACACCCAACATAGGGCTCAAACTCATATCCTTCCAACTGAGCCAGCCAGGCACCCCTCCTTTGCCCATTTTGTAAGGTTTGTCTTTTTGTTATGAAGTTGAACATGTTCTTTATATATTCTAGAAAGAAGACCCTTACCAGATAGATGATTTGCAAAAATTTTCTCTCATTCTGTGGGTTGTCCTTTCACTTTCTTCATGGTGTCCTTTGAAACACAAAAAGTTTTTGATTTTGCTGAGGCCCGATTTACATATACATATATATGAAAAAAAATAAAGGGAAACCTCACCAAAATGGAGTCAGGAGCCAGAAGGGGGAGCCATACCACTCCATGGTATTGATTACAGGAAGAATTGTGAATTACAGACCCTAACAAAACAATCCTCAACAGGAGAGTCAACTACAGGCCCCAACAGGTGGTGAACCCAAGAGGTGAACATACAGCCTCCACAAAAAATGGCCCACCCCTGCACCTCAGCCAAGAAGCCCTCTTCACCTGGAACTCTTGCTTCTCTCCAAGGGACTTTAGTTCAAAGCAATCCCTGCCAATGTCCTCCTTCTCCGTAAAATGAAGTTCCTCTCCTTTGTTGGACTGGCACATGGTTTTTCTATAGCTTGCAAGTCCCTAATTGCAATTCTCTGCTATTCCCAAATAAACCCATTTTTGCTGGTAAAATAAGTGACTTTTATTTTGAAGGTTAATACAAATACATTTTTTTTTTGGCTTTTGTCACTTGTTCTTTTGTCCCTAATTTTATGGAGGACAACAGCTGCTCTCCTCGACACCAGCCCTGGGGGCTTAGAAAAAGTTCTTTTATGCTGGAACCATTTCGTGTGCCTGTCACAGGGGTGTAGCCCACGCTGACACAGTCTCCTTTAGCACCGGGTTGGTAATCTGTTTGCATGAAAATGTCTTTATTCTACCCTCAGCCTTGAAATAAACTTTTCTGAGTATTCAATTCTGGTTTGAATTTTATTATTTATTTGAAAAACGTCAGTTTTACTTTTCATTGGTCTGTCTTCTGTCTCCGCTATTTGCAGAACCTGAACAAGAATTCAAACGGAGGCCTGGTAATACATGTCTGAACACCTACGTGTTATAACCAAAAAAATTTAAATACATTTAAAATGTCACTGTTAAAAATTAAATCTTACTTCAATAAACTACATAATCTTGCTGCCACTTTCTTTTTTAAAGATATTTGAGAGTGAGTGAGAGCGAGAGCACCAGCAGGGGGAGTGGGAGAGGCAGACTCTCCACTGAGCAGGGAGCCCGAGGTGGGGCTCGATCCCAGAACCCCGGGAACCAGGACCCCGGCCAAAGGCAGACGCTTAACCGACTGAGCCACCCAGGCGCCCCTTGCTGCCACTGTATTTTCCGTGTCTACGCGCTCCCTTCTGCCGGGACTCGTTTGCACCCTGCAAACCCGGTTTCCGCTGACTTCGCGGGGGTGCCTGCCCCGCAGCGGGCGGGCTGATAGGCTGGAAGCGCGTCCCTGGGAGTGGGGGGGCGTCGGGGCTCCGGGTTCCGCGAGCGGCGCCCTCGGGTCCAGCCCGGAGCCTGGCCTCCGGCCCCCAGGGCTCGTCCCGGAAGTAGGGGAACGAGCCCTGGACGTGGGGGCAAGGGTCGAAGGCCAAAGGTCAAGAGGAGGCACCGGCAGGCCCGGGGGGTAAGAGGCCGCCGGGCCGAGGCGCGGCCGGACGCGGCAGGCCTGCCCTCCGGGGTCTTCCAGGCGGCTGCCCCACGGCTCAGGGTCATCGACGGCCGGCATAGGGCTGGGGGCGCGCCGCAAGGCCGACCCTCCGAGCCCCGCTCCCGCCCTGCCCCTCAGCCCGCCGCGGCCTGCAAGCCTCCTTCGGCTCCCGGACCCTTGGCCCCGCCCCCACCTCGCCACGCCCCCTTCCGGGGCCCGCTGGTCTCGCGATGCCTGCGCCGTCTCGCGGCGCCGGACCGGAGGCGGGCCGGGCCCTGACTGGTGTAGCCGGGGGCGGCTCCGCGGGGCGGGCCGAGCCGTCCCCACAGCGCCATGGCTGCAGTGCGCGCCATGCTGTCCCGCGTCCGCTGCCCGCTGCGCCCCCGGCCCGGCTGCGCGGCCTTGCGCCCCTTCGTCTCGGGTGAGTACGGGACTTAGGGCGCGTGGGAGTCCGGCACCGCGGCCGCCCCCGGGACTCCCGGACCTCACTCCGGGGCCTCACGCCCTCCACCAGCCTGACCCCCGGACCTCACTCCGGGGCCTGACCCTGGCCGCCCCTGGAACCCCCGGGGCTCACCCCGGGCCTCACCCCCTCCATCACCCCTGATCCCGTCCGCCCTCCCACTCCTCCCTGTGCACCCAGGGCCCGGCCCGGCCCCCCTGCTGTCCGGCTGGGCTCACCTTCCAGCACCTGCTACCTCGGTTTGCTGATCTCTGGGGTTAGCCCCTCAGTTGGGGGGACTCATGACTAAGTGCTGAGACCTCTGGCCATTTCAGTGTGGTTGCTGGCGGTGAAATTCTGCGGGGTTTACAGGACTTTCAGAGAATGTGCAGTTGGGCCTCCGGAGTTGGCAGAGGTCCCGTGTTCTGTCCCGCAGTGCCTCCTGCACAGGCCTGCCCACATCCACTGCTTTTCCCAAGTTTGTTTTTCGGACTCTGCCTCCCCCAGCGGCCGGGCCTGTCCTCCACTCAGGTCAGGGCCTCAGGGCCGCAGCGCTCCTGAGGAACTCTGGGCCCTGTCCCTCCCTGAGCTGGGGGGTGGAGTCCCTGCATCCTCTTCCCGCACCCGGGTATCCACTTACCTGCCCAGCTACCAGAGCATGTTGATTTTACCCTAAGTTCCCTTTGCTGACCCGCTTCTTCGGGTCCTGACCTGCAACCAGCAGTCATTTCCTGGGCCGCAGACACCCTGCTGCTAAGCATTTCGCCTGTGTTACTCCCACCAAACCCCCAGGGTGCTCGCAGACACACAGACCTACGGCTTCTGAGGTTACTCTTTCCCTCTCCAGGCTATACCGACCCCGCCCCCCGGGTCAGCAGCCTGCCCCTCCGGCCCGAGGCAGTCACCGTTCCCTGGTATGCCTCCCGCTCTGTTCTGTGCACACTCAGCTTTGCTCCCTCATCCAGCTGGCGTTTGTGGAAGGAACCTATTTACCCATCCCTTGTTTCTGCTGAGTCACAGGATGTCTGTTGTGCAGGTTCTGGGAAGGTAGAGAGTGGTGCAAAGGCCACCGTGAGGCTGAGAGCTGTGTGCTGCTGCCTGAGGTCTGGGCAGCGGACATGTCGGGGTCACTCTGCCCATGACGGGTCTGATGCCTACACGAATGGAAATCCCTTCTTCCCCCAGGTGCTGATTTTCGATACATCATCGCAGAAAAGAAGGGGAAGAACAGCAACGTGGGCTTCATCCAGCTGAACCGCCCCAAAGCACTCAACGCACTCTGCAATGGCCTGATCACGGAGCTCAACCAGGCCCTGGAGGCCTTCGAGGAGGATCCGGCTGTGGGGGCCATTGTTGTCACTGGTGGGGAGAAGGCCTTTGCAGGTGTGTGGGCAGCATGGCAGCAGTCGCCCAGGTGTGCGAGGGGCGGTCTGACTGCGGCATGTGGTATTGTGAACAGACTTACACCTGCGTGGTAGCATCAGAAAAGTTAGGACAACTTGGGGTTAACTTAAACCTAGCGTAAAAAGATACAGGTACTTCTCAGAGAGCCACTCTGCCTGTTTAACGTTCACGCATGCTTTGCCAGCAAAATAAGATTATTCAAAGTGATTCGGGTCCTTGACAATTAGGTTTTGTGTGTGTCCAGGGGTTAAGTGATTGATGAATAAGCCCAGCCTTCCCAATCCAGCTTGCATCTGTTTCCCTCCGCGTCACCTCCATCAACACATAGCATGGCACGTCACCACTGTCCCTGCTGCCCGACTCTGTCCAGGTGGCCAGCACCTCACAGGCCCCTTAAGCATGGGGCTCTGTGTCAGCCATTCCCAGCAGCCCCTGGTGCCTACACACAGTGCACACTCGTAGCTCCCTGCTGGTTTGGGGGTGCAGCAGTAGTGGGGTCTCTGCTCTCTAGTAACTGGGACTCGTTTCCACCCCCAGCTGGAGCTGATATCAAGGAGATGCAGAACCAAACATTCCAGGACTGTTACTCCGGGAAGTGCTTGAGCCACTGGGACCGACTTGCCCAGGCCAAGAAGCCGATCATAGCTGCTGTCAATGGCTACGCCGTGAGTGTCAGACCACGTCTCTTCTCAGCGCACTGGGAGGCATCGGATAACCTATTTTCATTTTGAGAAGGCTGGAGTTTAGTTACAGTCACACCGTTCCTGCCGAGTAATGCCACAGATCCAGGACGTGCAGAGAGGAGGTGCTGTAGGCACAGCTTTTGTTGGCGGGTGTTCCGCTGCCGGCTCTCCCGTTCTCAGCCCTCCTGGCAGTCCCGGTGACTGCTGGGAACATCTCCCCTCTGCTAGGCCCTAGGCCACACGTTGGCTTTTCTGTATGGTTTCAGTGGCTCCAGCCTGCTCTGCAGCTGCAGGCTGACCTCTTCTGCCACCCTCGAGAGCTCGGTGTCCTCTGTGTGGTGTCTGGGTCTCTGGGCACAAGGACACTCAGAGGCCCTGGGGCCGATGGTGGTGAAGCGGTGTGGGCAGCTCAGCTCGTGATCATGTAATAAAGCTCCCTGTGGGTAAGGCGAGGTCAGCCAGTCAGGTTCATTGGGACCACAGTCCAGCCTGCTGGTTCACAAACTCTCTCTGGCTGCTCTCGAACCCCCATGGCAGAGCAGAGACTGTGGGACCCCAAAGCTGAAAGAGTTTGCTATAGGGTCCTTCTCAGAGGGGGGTCGCCAGCATCAGCCAATTGTAACTAACTTAAAACTTTGCATCTCTGTTAATCTTGGCTACGCCCTGGGCCGTGTTCATTTTGACGGGAAATTTAAATAAGCAAATGGAGTAAATTTCTGACTGGGTCCCCTGGCGGCACCTCGTGTTTTGCAGCTTGGTGGCGGCTGCGAACTCGCTATGATGTGTGACATTATTTATGCTGGAGAAAAAGCCCAGTTTGCACAGCCGGAAATCCTACTGGGAACCATCCCAGGTAAAGAGTGAAGATATCTCTAGCTTAAACTCTCCAGGTAATTCTCTAGAATCTGCCCACATCTCAGGAGCTTATCGGCTTTTGCAGTAATAGACAAAAGTGTGTAGCTTACATCTGACGAGGGACCCCGGCTGTGGTATGAGTATTGGCCAGCGGCCGCCTGGCTATGCCCATTGCTCCCTCTGCTGACCAGCACACTAAGCCCCAGGGGCACAGCGGCACTCAGAGAGTGGCCCTGGGGGCCTCGGGTCTGTGCAGGCTGCTCTGATGACAGCCGGATCCTTTGTCAGACGCTCTTAGGAAATGCTGGCCACATACCGCATTATAACTGCAG
>NW_028046468.1:0-428 GCF_054177405.1 Leptonychotes weddellii
AAAAAAAGAAAAAATTAATCTAATTCATAGCAGTTAATATTTCATAAATATATATTAAATTATAATATTCATTAATTTAATATCAATTTATTTCATTGACATTGAGTTTTTAAAGAGGCTGAATTTTTTTATTTAGCTTGGAATTGGTTGTATAGATATGTATATCTCTTTTTAGGCCCATTGAAAAATATCATTAAAAAATTGCTA
This sequence comes from Leptonychotes weddellii, assembly GCF_054177405.1. Classification (NCBI taxonomy): domain Eukaryota; kingdom Metazoa; phylum Chordata; class Mammalia; order Carnivora; family Phocidae; genus Leptonychotes; species Leptonychotes weddellii. Next base: position 208 of record NW_028046468.1, read on the forward strand.
AATAATTTTAAAATTATAGAAGAGCCACAAGTACAAATAACTTTTTTTCCTGAATCATTTGAAAGTAAGTTGTTAATGCAATCTCCCATCATTCTCAAAGATGTCAGCATGCAATTTCTATAAACAGGATTTTTTTCTTACATAATTATAATACAGCTATCAAATCAAGAAATCAATCTGAGACATGACCAGCATCAAATACTCAGACTCCACTCAATTTT
>NW_028046469.1:0-428 GCF_054177405.1 Leptonychotes weddellii
CTGAGAGACACGGAGGTTGGCTGACATCGACAGACACATAGGCACACATGGAAAGGCAGAGAGACACACGGAGGGGTAGACGTAGACAGAGAGGAAGAGAGAAACACAGGGAGACCGAGTATCCAACACACAAACCGACTCTGAACCCCCAACAGACACAGAAAGACCCTGACCTGGATGCGGACAGGGACAGGGACAGAGACTGAGACAGCGGTGCACGCAACAGACCCAGACACACACCACACACACAGGAGGCTGTGTTGGTGAGCAGCTACACCCCGGGAGGGTGGTCGTGTTTAGCCGGGGTTTCTGCAAGGCGGCAGGTCCCTGGAGCTTCCAGAGGAACCCCTCGGAGCCCAGGACATGCAGCCAAGGTGGCAGGAATCCCCGTCTGCTCCCATGCCTGCCCGGGATCCACACATTCCTGA
>NW_028046470.1:0-428 GCF_054177405.1 Leptonychotes weddellii
TCTAGATACCTCGTGTCTGTGGAATCATACAGTATTTGCCTCTTTGTTCCACTCATTCTTTGATAGAATCATAAGTTAGTCAGAAGATGTTCTAGAATCCTTAGTAAGGAAATCCATGTGGAGGGCTGCCTGGCTGGCTCAGTCAGTGGAACATGTGACTCTTAATCTCAGGGTCATGAGTCTGAGACCCCCACTGGGTGTAGAGATTACTTAAAAAATAAAATCTTTAGGGCGCCTGGGTGGCTCAGTTGGTTAAGCGACTGCCTTCGGCTCAGGTCATGATCCTGGAGTCCCTGGATCGAGTCCCGCATCGGGCTCCCTGCTCGGCGGGGAGTCTGCTTCTCCCTCTGACCCTCCCCCCTCTCATGCTCTCTCTATCTCATTCTCTCTCTCAAATAAATAAATAAAATCTTTAAAAAAAAAAAAAA
>NW_028046471.1:0-428 GCF_054177405.1 Leptonychotes weddellii
ACGATGGACTCTGAAAAACAAACTGAGGGTTCTAGAGGGGAGGGGGGTGGGAGGATGGGTTAGCCTGGTGGTGGGTATTGAGGAGGGCACATTCTGCATGGAGCACTGGGTGTTATGCACAAACAATGAATCATGGAACCCTACATCTAAAACTAATAATATAATGTATGGGGATTAACATAAGAATAAAAAAAAAAAAAAAAACTGTGAGTCTAAACACTGGATGTAGACGACGGCGTCTACATCACAGAAAACTGGGTGCGTGACCCAGGCAGAACCGCTCCCCTCCCGGTATCTCCTCTGTCCTCTACCAACTGCACGCGGGAATCCAGTAGAGGTTCCGAAATAACTTGAGTGGATCGTGACCAGGATTTTTTAAAACCCTGAAATGGAAAAACACAGAGGAGTGTGCACTGAGGTCGAAAGGG
>NW_028046472.1:0-428 GCF_054177405.1 Leptonychotes weddellii
AACAGCATCATCAGCAACTACCTTATTGATTTAGGCACTTATATTGGAGGATACGGGAAATCAGATGTATTTTCCTAAAGAAAATATTAATTCATAATATAAAAATCAATGTGCTATATAAGAGCATGAAACATATTCAATATGAATGGAAAAAGGCAACTAAAGATGGATCACTTCATTTAAACATTTTTTTTTTTTTAAAGATTTTATTTATTTATTTGACAGAGAGAGACACAGCGAGAGAGGGAACACAAATGGGGAGTGGGAGAGGGAGAAGCAGACTCCCTGCCGAGCAGGGAGCCCGATGCGGGACTCGATCCAGGGACTCCAGGATCATGACCTGAGCTGAAGGCAGTCGCTTAACCAACTGAGCCACCCAGGCGCCCACTTCATTTAAACATTTTAAAATATCATTTTACCTGTTAATT
>NW_028046473.1:0-428 GCF_054177405.1 Leptonychotes weddellii
GGGGCGCTGCGCGGAAGAGAAGCACCGGGAGTGGGGGAGGGCCCCCAGGCCCCGCCCCGCCGCGGGACCCAGCCTGGCGTCGCGCGGCCGAGGTTTCCAGGCAACGCGGAACGCGGACGCCCGGCTGCTTGCAGCGGGCAGACTGGGCTCGACATCGGCGGGCGCGAGCCCTCGCTGGGGTGGCATGGAGGACGACGAAGAGGAGGAGCTCACCGCCGCCACGCTGCGGGGCAAGCCCCGGCCGCCGCCCCTCTCGGCGCTGTCCGCCTTCAGCTACATCCCGCCGCGGCGCCTGGACCCCAAGGAGCACAGCTATTATTACCGCCAGGCCAAGGTGAGCCGCACCGGGGAGGGGCTGCGCGGCGGGGCGCGGCGGGGCGGGCGGGTGGGGCAGCCGAGCGGGGCGGGGGCTAGAGGACGGGGGGATA
>NW_028046474.1:0-428 GCF_054177405.1 Leptonychotes weddellii
GAGGGGGGTGCAAATCCACTCTGTCCTTAGACCACCAGTTTTAGGGAACCTTCCCTTTCTGACGGCGCTGTGGTCAAGTTAGGCTGCCAACTCCCCCTGCCAAGCACTGTGACTCGGTGCCCTCTGCACGCCTGCCAGGGGATACAGAAAGAGCAAAGAACATGCACCTACAGAGCATGGCATGTCCCCACTTCTTTGCAAAACCAGCCTCACCCTGGGAATTAGTGGGTGAAAGGCGCTCATGCTACACCCACGCGGGCTTCCTGACACAGATGCAGAACCGTGCCCGCACCCAGGGTGCTCGTGCTCCCGGGGGACGTCTGGTGGCTACTGGCACATGGAGATACAGAGACCAGAGATGCTGCTAAATGCCACGCAATGTCCGGCACGGACGCCCGCACAGGATTATCCGGCAAGTCTGCACAATC
>NW_028046475.1:0-428 GCF_054177405.1 Leptonychotes weddellii
CAAAACCCTGAGATCATGACCTGAGCCAAAAGCGGATGCCCAACTGACTGAGCCACCCAAGTACCTCAAAAAGGAACTCTTTTAAAAACCTGGTAATGGGGGGCGCCTGGGTGGCTCAGTCGGTTAAGCGTCTACCTTCAGCTCAGGTCAAGATCCCAGGGTCCGGGGCACCTGGGTGGCTCAGTCGTTAAGCGTTTGCCTTCGGCTCAGGTCATGATCCCAGGGTCCCGGGATCGAGCCCCTCATCGGGCTCCCTGCTCACCTGGGAGTCTGCCTCTCCCTCTCCCTCTGCTGCTCCCCCTGCTTGTGCTCTCTCTCTAAATAAATAAATAAATAAAATCTTAAAAAAAAAGAAGTCTTAAAAAAATGGCTAAAATTTTAAAAAAAGACATAAAATCCGTACAAAGCGGATGATAGGAAAGAAAAGG
>NW_028046476.1:0-428 GCF_054177405.1 Leptonychotes weddellii
AGGGAATACAGTCAATAACACCGTAAACAGTTTGTATGGTGACAGATGGTAACTACACTTACCATGGCGAGCGCTGTGTCATGTACAGAATTGTCCAACCCCTATTTGGACACCTGGACCTAATATGATGTTGTATGTCAACTATACTTCAATTAAACATTAAAGAACAAACACGAATCATAAGCATACAGCTCAGCGACCTTCACAACATTTTCACAAAATTCCTGTCTATCCAATACCCAGGTCTAGAAACAGAACATTTCCCTGGAAGCTCCAAACTTCCATGTCACTGGAAAATCCAGGGAGATGATGAACGTGAAAGCCTTGTGTGAAACCAAGTTTCATGTGTGTGTGTTTACACATATATATTTACAAATTAATCTGCTCATTTATGCATGCTTATTGCACAGAAGCAAAAAGATGAAAAC
>NW_028046477.1:0-428 GCF_054177405.1 Leptonychotes weddellii
CTGAGAGACACGGAGGTTGGCTGACATCGACAGACACATAGGCACACATGGAAAGGCAGAGAGACACACGGAGGGGTAGACGTAGACAGAGAGGAAGAGAGAAACACAGGGAGACCGAGTATCCAACACACAAACCGACTCTGAACCCCCAACAGACACAGAAAGACCCTGACCTGGATGCGGACAGGGACAGGGACAGGGACTGAGACAGTGGTCCACGCAACGGACCCAGACACACACCACACACACAGGAGGCTGTGTTGGTGAGCAGCTACACCCCGGGAGCGTGGTCGTGTTTAGCCAGGGTTTCTGCAAGGCGGCAGGTCCCTGGAGCTTCCAGAGGAACCCCTCGGAGCCCAGGACATGCAGCCAAGGTGGCAGGAATCCCCGTCTGCTCCCATGCCTGCCCGGGATCCACACATTCCTGA
>NW_028046478.1:0-9299 GCF_054177405.1 Leptonychotes weddellii
GTTTGCCTCCCTCTCTGGTTTCGTCTTGTTTCATTTTTCCCTCCCTTCCCCTATGATCCCCTTCATGTTTCTTAAATTCCTCATATCACTGAGATCATAGGATAATTGTCTTTCTCTGATTGACTTATTTTGCTTAGCATAATACCCTCTAGTTCCATCCACATCATTACAAATGGCAAGATTTCATTTTTTTTGATGGCTGCTTAATATTCTATTGTATATATATACCACATCTTCTTTATCCATTCATCTGTTGATGGACATCTTGGCTCTTTCCATAGTTTGGCTATTGTGGACATTGTTGCTATAAACATTGGGGTGCACGTGCCCCTTCGGATCGCTATATTTGTATCTTTGGGGTAAATACCCAGTAGTGCAATTGCTGGGTCATAGGGTAGCCCTATTTTCAACTAAAATTCTTCTTTAATTTCCTGGTTAACCCATTCATTCTTTAGTAGGATGTTCTTTAACCTCTATGTATTTGAGGTCTTTCCAAATTTTTTCTTGTGGTTGCCTTCCAGTTTCATAGTGTTGTGGTCTGAAAATATGCATGTTATGATCTGGATCTTTTTGTACTTGTTGAGGGCTGATTTGTGATCTATTCTGGAGAATGTCCCACATGCACTCGAGAAGAATGGGTATTCTGCTGCTTTAGGATGATGTTCTGAATAGATTTGTTAAGTCCATCTGGTCCAGTGTGTCATTCAAAGCCATTGTTTCCTTGTTGATTTTCTGCTTAGATGATCTGTCCATTGCTGTAAATGGGGTGTTAAAGTCCCCTACTATTATTGTATTATTATCAGTGAGTTTCTGTATGTTTATTATTAACTGATTTGTATTATTGGGTGCTCCCAAGTTGGGGGCATATATATTTACAATTGTTAGATCTTCTCTTTTTTTCTTTTATTTTTTTTAAAGATTTTATTTATTTACTTGAGAGAGAGAGAGAGAGGAGCACAAGAAGGAGGAGGGGTGGGAAGAGGGGCAGGGGGAGGGACAGAGGGGGAGGGAGAGAGAGAAGCAGACTCCCCATTGAGCAGAGAGCCCAAAGCAGGGCTTGATCTCAGGGTCCTGGGGTCATGACCTGAGCTGAAGGAAGAGACTTAAGCACCTGAACCACCCAGGCACCCCTAATTGTTAGATCTTCTTAATGGATAGACCACTTAATTATGATACAATGCCCTTCTTCATCTCTTGTTACAGTCTCTGGTTTGAAATCTAATTTGTCTAAGTATAGCTACCCTGGTTTTATTTTGACATCCATTAAGCACAACAGATGGTTCTCCATCACCTCACTTTCAATCTGCAGAGGTTTTTAGGTGTAAAATGAGTCTCCTGTAGGCAGCATATAGATGGATCTTGTTTTTTGTTTTTTTTTTTTCAATCCATTCTGATACACTATGCCTTTTGATTGGAGCATTTAGTCCATTTACATTCAGAGTGATTATTGAGAGATATGAATTTAGTGCCATTGTGTTACCTGTAGAGGTGGTGTTTCTGGTGATGTTCTCGGTTCCTTTCTAGTCTTTGTTGTTTTTAGTCTCTTTTTTTCTTCACTCAAAGATTTCCCCTTAATATTTCTTGCAGGGCTGGTTTAGTGGTCATGAACTCCTTTCCTTTTTGTTTGGGAAACTCTTTATCTCTCCTTCCATCCTGAATGACAGCCTAAAGCATTATTGGCTGCAGATTTTTCCCATTCAGCACACTGAATACTTCCTGCCACTGTTTTCTGGCCTGCCAGGTCTCTGTGGACAGATCTGCTGTGAACTTGATCAGTATTCCCTTGTAGGTTAAGGATTTTTTTTCCCCTTGCTGCTTTCAGGATTCTTTCCTTGCCTGTGTATTTTGTGAATGTGACCCTGATAGGCCTTGGCAATGGCTGGCTTTTGTTGAATTTAATGAGAGTCTCTGTGCTTCTTGGATTTTGATGTCTGTGTCCTTCTCCAGATTAGGGAGATTTTTCAGCTATAATTGGTTCAAATAAGCCTTCTGCCCCTTTATTTCTCTCTTCATCTTCTGGGACTCCTATGATATGAATGTCATTATGTTTTACTAAGTTGCCAAGTTCTCTAAATCTACCTTTGTGATCCATTACCTTTCTTTCCCCCTTCTTTTCAGCTTCAATATTTTCCATAATTCTATCTTCTACATCACTGATTCTCTCCTCTGATTCATCCATCCTCATTGATATGGCATCCATTTGAGTTTGCATCTCGGGTATAGCATTTTTAATTTGGCATGACTAGATTTTATTTTTTATCTCTGTAGTAAAGGATTCTCTAGTGTCTTCTATGCTTTTTTCAAGCCCAGCTAGTATCCTCATAATCACTATAAATTCTAGTTCATATATCTTACATCTGTATTGATTAAATTCCTAGCTGTGAGTTCTACCTCATGGTATTTCTTCTGGAGTGCATTTCTCCATCTTGTCATTTTGTCCAGAAAAGAAAAGAAGAGAGAGAAAAAAGAACAACAAAAACAAACAGAAAACAAAAACAAAGAAAGAGAAAACAATAAGAAAAACAAAAACACAAAACAAGACACCCCCCCAAAAAACTAGATCCGGGGCTCCTGGGTCAGTCAGTCAGTTAATTGTCTGCCTTCAGCTCAGGTCATGATCTTGGGGTCCTGGGATCAAGCCCAGAGTTGGGCTCCCAGCTCAGCAGGGAGTCTGCTTGTCCTTCTCCCTCTGCCCCCTTCCCCCCTGCTTGTGCTCTCTCTCTCTCTCAAATAAATAAATAAAGTCTTTAAAAAATACCAACTAGATCCTAGGTGTGTTTTGGTCTGCTTGTTAAAAGAATCTAGATCCCAAAATAAGAAATAAAAATAAAATAAAAGTAAAAAAAATTAAAAAATGAAAAGTATATATATAAATTTTAAAAATTAATAATAAAAAATGTAAAAAGGAATTGAAAATATAAGAAAATAAATGAAAAAATAAGAATAAAAGAAATAAAGAGTAAAAGTAAAAAGGAAGCTCCATCTTATTTCCCCTAGATCTGAAGCTTTGCAGCGCTCTATGATCAGTAAACTTGGGGTGAGCGAGTTGTTCGTGCTGGTCTTCTGGGGGAGGGGCCTACTGTGCTGACTCTCAGGCCGACTTGTTTCAGTGGTAATGTGCCTCCAGGGCGCAGGGGGGTAGGGCTAGGTATATATGTGTCCACTAGGCGGCGCTGTTTTGCTCTCTGAAGGCTCACTGATGGGCAGGATGAATACGGCTGCGCCCTGCTCTGTATCCTTGAGCTGAAAGTTTGCACCCCCTACTCTTCAGTGAGCCCTCGTAGAAAAGCAATCATCCTATTTGTTTCCGCAGTTTCAGTCTGTACCCTGCATTCATCCTGCCCACGTCTGAGCCTTCTTATCTAAGGCGCGGAACCGAGTTTTAAAACTCCCAAATTCCGGGACACCCACGGTGTGATCCAGCACTGTTCCTCCAGGGGAGGGTCTGGACTCGCTTTGGGGCCCATCCCAGGAAAGCAGTCCCACGCCCAAGTGGCAGCTCGCAGTTTATAGCAGAAAGCCGGCACCAAGACCCACTGCTCTCTGCTGGCTTCCCAGCTCCTATGCTTGGAAACCGTGTAGCACCTTGGCACCACCCATTCTTCCTGTGACTCAGAGGATGCTTAGACCATCCCGTCACTCCTGGGATTCTGCCCCTCTTCGCCACCTGAGCACCTTTAATCCAGCCACAACCCCCACAGTAGCGAACTGGAAAGTTCAGATTTTGTGCTCTGCCTCTAATACGTTGTGGGCGCCCCTGTAAGCAGGCCCCCTCCCCACTGCTGCATCCACAGCTATGTGTCCCACAAGTGAACTTCCGCACCTCTTACCTTCCAAAAGGTGGTTGCATTTCTACTTGTAGACTTGCAGTTTTTGTTCTCTCAGACCTCTGACTGACTTCTTGGGTGTTCAGAATAATTTGATAACTAGCTGTGTTCCAGGGACAAAACAAGTTCAGGGTCCTCCTACTGCTCTGCCATCTTAACCCCTCTCTCTAGAATTAGGAATTCTTTAGCCTCAAAGAACTTTCTCAAATACATTTCCAAGGAAAACAAGCAGCTCACAGAAAAATAGCATAAATATTTAAGAAAACAAGGTAGCATGAGTGAGAACCATTGCAAACAACAAACGATAGAGATAGACTTGCAAAGAGCTCAGATACTGGAATTATCAGACACAGAATTAAAATAACCATGTTTTCTATGTTAAAAAAGAAAGAAACCTCAATGGTCAAGGAGATCCGAAAAAGAATGAAGTAGAATGTCTAGAAAGAAATTTAGTAAGTAAAATAAATATCTGAATGGATGAGTTTAACACATTAGACATGACTAAAGAGAGAATTGGATCTTAAGAATAGAATATGGATCTTAAGACCTTACTAAATGTCCCATAGAATGAGGGAGAGATGGGGCATTTGAAAGTGAAGTTATGAAGCAACAAATGTAAAGTGAGAAAGTCTAACATGGGTGTAACAAGATGTTCAGAAGGAAATAAAAAAGATAAGACAGAAGAGATGAGGCAGAAACAATATTTAATGGTGTAATGGCTACAAGTTTTCAAGAACTTTCAAAAGACACAAATCCACACACAAAGGTCCAACAAATAGCTCACATACTGGAATTGCAGAAAACCTGACAGGGAGGAGATCTTAAAAAGAATCAGAGAGAAGAGAGAGGGTACCTTCAAAGAAGCAGCCATTAGCTCGATAAATCTCAATAGCAACTGTAGAAGTCAGACAAGAACAGAATATTTTCAGTGTGCTGAGGGAAGAGAACTGTGGACATGTACAGACCCACACCTCCAGCCAAAGTGTATTTCAAAGGCAAAGGCTAAAAAAAGCCATTTTTAGGCTAATAAAAACTCAGCTTTTTATTAAAAACCAGCAGACATTGGGGAGTTTTTGGTTTTTTTAAGATTTATTTATTTGAGAGAGAGAAAGAGAGCATGCGAGTGGGGGTGGGCAGAGGGAGAGAGTCTCGAGCAGACTCCACACTGAGCATGGAGCCCGACACGGAGCTTGATCCCACCACCCTGAGATCATGACCTGAGCCGAAATCAAAAGTCAGACACAACCAACTGAACCACCCAGGTGCCCCAGACATTGGAGAGTTTAGGGAAATTTTAAAGGATATTCTTTAAGTAGAAGGAAGGTGATACTAAATGCAAGGAATAAAAAGCAAAGAAAGTGGTAATTATATGGGAAAATGTATTTTTTCTATTTTATTTATTTTATTTTTTTGTAAGATTTTATTTATTTATTTGACAGAGACAGAGAGAGCAGAAGCAGGGGGAAGTGGCAGGTAGAGGGAAAGGGAGAAGCAGGCTTCCTCCTGAGCAGGGAGCCTGATGTGGGTTTCGATCCCAGGACCCTGGAACCATGACCTGAGCCAAAGGCAGACCCTTAACCAACTGAGCCACCCAGGCGCCCAGGAAAATGTATTTTTAAATGGCTATATAAAACAATAACAGTGATGTTCTGTAGGTCTAAATATGACATAGAAATAAAATACATAAAAACAGCATAAAATTCAGTTTGTGACAAGTGGAATTTATTCTTAAATCCTTCAAATGATTGGAAGGATATAAAAATATTTATTAACTCTAGGCTTTGATAAATTAAATAAGCATTAATAAAACAACAAAAGAATAAAAAGAATGTATTACTTCTACAGTCAAAGGAAAACTTAGAGGAAAAAAATATTAGAAAAACAAAGTTAGGGGAACCTGGCTGCCTCAGTCAGTAGAGCGTGTGACTCTTGATCTTGGGGTTGTGAGTCTGAGTCCCATGTTGGGTGTAGAGATCACTTAAAAATGAGATCTTTAAAAAGTTAGCCCCCAAAAAAGAAAAAGGGACAGAAAAGAAATAGAAAAGAGTGAAACTGGGGGGGGAGGGGGGAAGTATGGAATAAGACAGTGGCTGTAAATGCAATGACAAAGTCCAAATATAAAAGTAATCACAATAAATTAGAAGACAAAGATCGGGGCGCCAGGGTGGCTCAGTTGGTTAAGCGTCTCACTCTTGATTTTGGCTCAGATCATGATTTCAGGGTCCTGGGATCCAACCCCATGTTGGCCTCCATGCTCAGAGGGGAGTCTGCTTGAGATTCTCTTTCTCCCTTTCCCACTGCCCCTCCCCCCACTCACATGCACTCGCACTCTCTCTCTCTCTCAATTAAGTAAATAAATCTTAAAATAAAAGACAAATATCATCAGACGGAAGTTAAAAATGATTTAACGACATGGTTGTTAGGGTGGAGATTCTTGATGCTTTGATTCAAAAATATAAATAGAAGTACAAAGAGCCTGGGCGCCTAGGTGGCTTAAGTGGCTGACTCTTGATTTCGGCTCAGGTCGTGATCTCGGGGTCATGAGATGAGCGCTATGTACAACTCTGCACCCCACTTAGGGCTCCACACCTCACCTGGGCTCCATGCTCAGCAGAGTCTGCTTGAGATTCTCTCTCACCCACTCCTTCTGCCCTCCCCACCAATGCTAGTGATGGGCTCTCTCTAAATAAATAAATAAGTAAAATCTTTTTTTAAAAAAGAAGTACAAAGGGTTGGTAACAGCCAAGACACTCTTTAAAAAGGTGAAGGAGCTTATGATAAGGCTCTAATACTTAGGATAGCATGGCATTGGTTCAGGCGTAGAGATGTAGATAGGCCACTGGAATGTGATAGAAACCCACACATAGATGTACTTCACAGATGATGCTACTGACATGTTAGGTCATTGGGAACAGAACTGGCATTTCAAAACAGAGCATGAGAAAAACTGGTGTCTATAAGAAAAAAGACCAAACTCACACCCAAGAAACACCCCATAGCTCCAAGACGATTCAAGTCCTAACTGTGAAAGGCAAAATCTAGGAAATGTTTCAAAAACAATATAGAAAAATATCTTTATGACTTGAGGAAAAATAAGAGTTTATTAAAGAAAAAGCAGAAACCATAACTTAAAGATTAACAAATTCAACTACAGTTTTAAAACTAAAATTTTTTCAGATCAAAGGCTCAGACTAAAAAGATAGACAACCTTTGAGAACATATCTGGTACACATGTGGTCAACAAATGATTAGTGTATGGAAAATATATGCATATATATATATAACTGACCATTTTTATATCTTTGGAAAAATGTCTATTCAAGTCCTTTGCCCATTTTTAAATTGGGTTGTTTGTGTTACTGTTCTTACCGAGCTGAAGGAGTTCCTTATATATGCTGGATATTAATCCCTTATCAGACATACGACTTGCAAATATTTGACAGATTTCTTTTTATAAGAAACAAAAAACCAAAATGCTTTGAAATGTAATACTGTTCAACTAAATTCCTTCACTCAAATTGTTTCCATTGAAAGCCTAATGTATTTAAGAAAGAAAGAAAGAAAGAAAGAAAGAAAGAAAGAAAGAAAGAAAGAAAGAAAGAAAGAGAAAGAAAGAAAGAAAGAAAGAAAAAGGAAGGAAGGAAGGAAAGGGAGGGAGGGAGGGAGGGAGGGAGGGAGGGAGGAAGGAAGGAAGGAAGGAAGGAAGGAAGGAAGGAAGGAAGGAAGGGAAGGAAGGAAGGAAGGAAGGAAAGGGAGACAGACCAGACACCAAAAAACTGTATTTCCCTGTTTCTGTTTACCTCTTTTCCTAGGGCATCTTTTCTAGATTTTTCTCCCTCTTTTTATCAGAAAGGATTCACACCTGACAAAAGTCTGTTCCATAATCCTAATTTATCTTTCTGACCTACTATACTAGAACTAGAGAAAATGATAATTAGAAAAATAATATGATGGTAGGAATAGCTACAGTTTAGGGAACACATACAATTTGTCCATGCACCAACTTAGGGCCCAAACCTATGAGGCACAGGTATTGTTATCCTCATTTCACAGGCAAGAAAAATAAGGCTCCAAAATGACAAGTCTTTTGCCCAACTTCCCGAAGCAGAGAAGCCAGAATTCCATCTTGATTCCAGTGCCTATGTTCTCAAGTACTGAGCAGTACTATCATCCTGGTGCCGAGAGAGAGGGAAATCCTACTGAATATTGGCTGTGCACCCACTAAGGAGGTCTCTCTGTTGGTCTATCTACCAAGGAAGGCACGTACCCTGACCTTGCCCCGTGGTCACACAGCCAATAATAATGGCCAACGTTAATGAGAGAACACTCTGCCCTTTCACATCTATCAGCTCGTTCAATCTTCTGAATGTCTGTATGAGAGAGTTCCTAATACTATTTCCTTTCACTGATGAGGGAACTAAGGTACGGTTGAGTTAGATCATTAGCTGACAAGTGCAAGGGAGATGTATGTCCAAGCTGCCTCATGTCCAAGACCATGCTGAGAGGCAGGGGCCTGGGCAGGTTGAGACCGGGGGCCTGGTTCTTTCCAGTGATCTCCTTCAGAGGAGCAAGAAGTAATAAACCTTTCTACCTGGGCCTACTGTAGCTTTGTCTGCAGGTTCAAAGCAGGAAGGAGGGTACACACCCAGTCATTAGTATCTAACATTAATGCAGCGAGGGCCCAATGTTGCATCAGCGTCATTTTCCCCAGGCTTTGGGTTCTCTGCCAATCCTGGGACAGGCCTCTCCAGGAACAGATGGTGGGATTCTTAGATGCTTCCACTTGAGCAGAACTGTGATAGGCCCATCAACATGGAGGCCCAACGCAGACCCTGAGTTGGGCTAATTTATTGCCAAGACATTGAGCTAATTGGCACCAGATGGTCAGCTGCTGTTCCAAGAGGGGAAGGGCATCCCTTCTCAGAATGCCTGGCTGTAGCATAAGGTTAGGGTCAGCCTGGGGAAGCTTGGAGGGACAACATAGCTGGCTTCCATCCCCTTTCGATTCTGACTTCCTGCAAATCTCTGGAATGAGTGTTGGAAAGCACTAGAAAACTGAAGCCCACCAGGAAGGATTAGAGGATGAAAAGTAGGATCATGATGATTATGGTGGAGAATTCTTGGTCATTCTCTTGAATTCTTAACTTGACCTGTAAATGTTATCTTTAAAACTCCTTATTTCAGTATATTTAATATTAATTTATTCGCTATGCTGCTTATTTGTACATTTACCTCCCATTCTCGGCCCTCTGCATTCTAAGGCAGGACAGTCTACATGGGATTGCAATGTTTGAAGCCCTGGGAGCCACTGACCAGCTGGGTAACCCTGGGCAAGGCACTTCTGCTCTGTCCACTCCAGTCCCTCACCCCCACCCATCCTCTTCCTCCAAACCATAACATGCAGAACTAATATCTTCAAAACACAGGTCTTTTGAAGATCATGAGGCTGCATCTGAGAAAATATGAAGGCAG
>NW_028046479.1:0-428 GCF_054177405.1 Leptonychotes weddellii
GAGGGAGAGGGCTGTCACACAGAACATGACTCCTAACGGTTCATGGGACATGAAGGCAGCTTCCCTGTCCCAGTCATAGTGTAAATGGGGCTCTAATCGCAGAAAGGGCACCTCGTGCAGGCGGTCCAGTCTTTATCACCTGCGATCCCCTGGTATCTTTTTGCCTGTTAATCTATTCCCTTCCCAGGAAGACTAACCGTGTGCTGAGCTGGAGGCACTACTCACTGAGCTCTACAGAAGCTACTGTGTGTCAGATGCCCTGCTCCGTGCCCTACGTGCGTCACCTCATTTATCCACCCTTCAGGCCCATGACAGAGGAACTGGTGTCCCCATTGTACAGATGAGAAGACAGTGTTGGAGAGTGGAAGCAATTTGCCCGCGTTGCACAGCCAGCGGCAAAGGTGAAATGTGAATCCAGGTATGTCTGA
>NW_028046480.1:0-428 GCF_054177405.1 Leptonychotes weddellii
GTACAGACATTCTATTAGACATAGGGCAAATGCACAGAAGACCAAGAAGATGGAGGAATTCTTCATCCTCTGTTCACCTACCTCTATTCCACAACCCCTATATCTCAGCCAGGGGTACCACCAGCCTGACATCGGTATGGAGACCTTTGACCCATTTCTCCTCTTCGTTTCCATATCCAGTCACACATCAAAGTCCACCGATGTTTCCTTATCTTCCCTTCCTCTCTTCGACTACCACCACCTTGGTGCAAGTTCTTTTCACCTACTCACACAGTGTGGGAGTTTTCTGCCTCTAGGGCCCCAGTCCTGCTCTCAGACCACCATCCTTTAAAGGCTGCTTTCACCATGCCATTCCTCTTAACAGACATTTAATGGCCCTGTATTTTTCTGCTCTAATTTCTATTGTCGAAAGGACAAGCTCAGACAAC
>NW_028046481.1:0-428 GCF_054177405.1 Leptonychotes weddellii
AATATAACAAACAAATAACATATAGCACTATACGTTAAAAAAAAAAAAAGAAGATAGCAGGAGAGGAAGAATGAAGGGGGGGAAATCAGAGGGGGAGGATGAACCATGAGAGACGATGGACTCTGAGAAACAAACGGAGGGTTCTAGAGGGGAGGGGGGTGGGGGGATGGGTTAGCCTGGTGATGGGTAATAAAGAGGGCATGTTCTGCATGGAGCACTGGGTGTTATGCGCAAACAATGAATCATGGAACACTTCATCTAAAACTAATGATGTAATGTATGGGGACTAACATAATAAAATTTTTAAAAAGTGCAGAATCTATGTATGTACATACATTTTACTCAATACTAGGATCTAGCCATAGTAAGTGACACACTTATCTTGGGATGCTTTCAGTTTAATTTTGAACATAAAATGTACATCCTGA
>NW_028046482.1:0-428 GCF_054177405.1 Leptonychotes weddellii
ATTGGTCCTGATTGCAGGCTCCCGTTGGGGTGGGGGGAGGCAGGGGGAACGTCCCGCCCTTCGGATGAAATCCTTGAGACAAGCGAAACCAGGGTAGGGACGTGAGGAAACAGCCTCAGTCATAGGCAAGGAAGAAAATGATTAATCTTCCTCAAGACATGCACCGTGCAACTCCTTCTCAGGACAGAGAACTAACAGGGACGTCTAAGACAACTTTCCAGTAACTGTCGAGGGTCCGCAGCGTGACCGAGCGGGGAGGCTTTGCGAGGCAGCGGGCTGTGATCCTGGTCCACGCAGCTGTCTGGACAGCTTCCAGTCTGACGGCTCCGTGTTCACTTCCCCCTCGGCCCCGACTTAATGCCAGACCTGGGGCCAGTCTCCTGAGCCCTGAGCTTGTCTCCTTGTCTGTGAGAGGCAAGGGAGGGGGG
>NW_028046483.1:0-428 GCF_054177405.1 Leptonychotes weddellii
CACCACCAGCCCCTCAGAACAGGGCTGAGACTGTGGTCCGCACCACCTGGCGCCCCTCACCCGTCACTAGTTTCTACCTGGGCTCCTTCCTAGTCTGGTCGTCCTGCCTGACAAGTGCCATCAGCCGCCGCGACTCTAGTTGAAGAAACGAGGGCTTAGCGTAATTCACCAATTCAAATATCCTCTTTGGAGGACGGCTGCTATTGCGCAAAGGTGGAAGGAGGGGGGTAAAAAAAAAAAAAAGACCCCAAACCCAAAAACAAAACCAAAAAACGCAACTTTCAGTGCAGTCAGATCTTTTCTTCTTGACCTCGTCTACTCCAGTAAAGCCCAGACGTACGGGGTTTAGGTAAGTGCGCTTTGCTGTATTATAGCCTGAAACTCAGCTTGTGAGGGGGACATGGACGTCTGAGAGGCTCTGCCGCCAA
>NW_028046484.1:0-428 GCF_054177405.1 Leptonychotes weddellii
AAATCTTTAAAAAAAAATAAAAAAGATTTTATTATCAACTTGAGAGGGAAAGAGAGAGAGAGAGTGAGCGAGAGCGCAAGAGCAGGGAGAGGGAGAAGCAGACTCCCTGCTGGGGCTCCATCCCAAGATCCTGCAACCATGACCTGAGCCTAAGGCAGACGCTTAACGACTGGGCCCCCCAGCGTCCCTCACCTGTATTGTCTTTGAATTTTTTTAATGGTCCTAATTTATACATTTGTGTTGGTTTCCTTGCGCTGCTGTAACAAAGTACCACAAACTAGATGGTTTATTGTCTCAGGCGCCTGGCTGTCTCAGTCAGTTGAGTGTCCAACTCTTGATTTCAGCTTGGGTCTTGATCTCAGGGTTGTGAGCTCGGCCCCGAGTTGGGCTCCATGCTTGGGCATGAAGCCTACTTAAAAAAAAAAAAA
>NW_028046485.1:0-428 GCF_054177405.1 Leptonychotes weddellii
GAGCAGAGAGACCTCAGTCTGTTCTTCAGTGAGCTCTCCAGGCCACACCATCTCCGTTTCTGTCCATGCTGCTATAAACTGCAGCGTCCTGGGTTGTGCGCCCCTCCGCAGTGCTCCCAGTCCTGCCTCCAGGTCGGGCCACGTCTCTGCCTTTTGTGCTTCTAAAACCACCAGCTGCTCCCAGTTCACGCACGCGTGACTCCGCTGCTTGGGGTTTCCACTCCTGGGGGTTGCAGTTCACCAGCACGACCCCGGCGCACTGGGTTTCCGTCTCAAAGCCTGCAGTTCGCGTGCGCATGACTGTTGCTCCAGTTTCTGTCCAGGGGGCCTGCAGTTCACATGTGTGCGACACCGCCGGTCTGGTTTTCCCCCCTGGGGGCTGCCCTAAAGTCCTTTCCCCACCGCTACCGGTCTGCAAGTCTGTGCCC
>NW_028046486.1:0-428 GCF_054177405.1 Leptonychotes weddellii
GTACAGACATTCTATTAGACATAGGGCAAATGCACAGAAGACCAAGAAGATGGAGGAATTCTTCATCCTCTGTTCACCTACCTCTATTCCACAACCCCTATATCTCAGCCAGGGGTACCACCAGCCTGACATCGGTATGGAGACCTTTGACCCATTTCTCCTCTTCGTTTCCATATCCAGTCACACATCAAAGTCCACCAATGTTTCCTTATCTTCCCTTCCTCTCTTAGACTACCACCACCTTGGTGCAAGTTCTTTTCACCTACTCACACAGTGTGGGAGTTTTCTGCCTCTAGGGCCCCAGTCCTGCTCTCAGACCACCATCCTTTAAAGGCTGCTTTCACCATGCCATTCCTCTTAACAGACATTTAATGGCCCTGTATTTTTCTGCTCTAATTTCTATTGTCGAAAGGACAAGCTCAGACAAC
>NW_028046487.1:0-428 GCF_054177405.1 Leptonychotes weddellii
AAATTTCCATGTCTCGGCTATCGTGAATAAAAGATATGTTTTCTCCAAACAAGGCAGAGGACAGAGGCATAAGATTCCACACAGTTCAGTACAACCACAGCCCAGTTCTGTTGCCCTCAGTTGACCCTCGAATTTTTCCATCATATTATAAGACGGTTCCATAGTTTTTACTAATTGAGGGGTGAATTCTTTTTTTTTTAAAGATTTTATTTATTTATTTGCGAGAGAGAGAATGAGAGACAGAGAGCATGAGAGGGAGGAGGGTCAGAGGGAGAAGCAGACCCCCCGCCGAGCAGGGAGCCCGATGCGGGACTCGATCCAGGGACTCCAGGATCATGACCTGAGCCGAAGGCAGTCGCTTAACCAACTGAGCCACCCAGGCGCCCTGAGGGGTGAATTCTAAAGTGGATAACTTTATTCTTATTTCC
>NW_028046488.1:0-428 GCF_054177405.1 Leptonychotes weddellii
ATTTCCAAACTGACCAAGGGGAAGAAGTCTCTGCAGGAAGCCCATCAGCAAACACTGGATGATCTCCAGGTGGAAGAAGATAAAGTCAACGGTCTAATGAAAATAAATGTCAAGCTGGAACAGCAAACAGATGACGTAAGGATATTTTACTACTGTGTTCTAATGGCTGTTATTTGCAGAGGCAGGGGTTAAGAGGGGGGTCTAACTTCTGATTCTGAAGCAGATGAACTGAGTCTGGACCTCAGCCCCCTCCACACGAGTCTGGAATGCTGAGCGAGCCTCTTAAACTCTGCAGCCTTTGTGTCTACCTTGTGAAATGGGGCTACAACCAGCTCCATTTCAGAGGGTTTCCATGGAAAGCTCAGCACGGGGGTGCCTGGGTGACTCAGTCGGTTAAGCATCTGCCTTCAGCTCAGGTCATGATCCCC
>NW_028046489.1:0-9298 GCF_054177405.1 Leptonychotes weddellii
ACAATTGCTAGCCTGAATTCCATCTCTGACATCTTGGTTATATCTGCATCCATTTGTAAATCTGCAGCATAAGTCATAATCTCTGAGTCTTTTCTATTTTGGGGGTTCCTCCTCCTAGTCATTCTGTTGATGGGTGGTTGAGGGAATGCAGAGTCCAAATTATTGACCAGAACTTTGAAGCAAGATGCACCTGTGTTCTAGGGACCTTAGGGTTGCTGGCCTCTTGTTTTCCTAGCCTGTTTTCTGGGGGAGGCAACCCTGTTTGGGCGGAGTTGCCCTGCCCCCCCTGTGGCAGGGGATGGGCTCAGAGGGAATCAGTTTTGGGGGCTTTTGTTCTCTGGTGGCTTTTCCTGGAGGCTTTCTGTGTCTCTTCCACGAGTCAGAGCAGAAGAGACCCTTTCCAACCCTCTGCCTCAGAGCAGAGAGTTCACAGTCTGTTCTTCAGTGAGGTCTCCAGGCCACACTGTCTCCGTTTCTGTCTGTGCAGCTATAAACTGCAGCATCCTGGGTTGTGAGCCCCTCTGCAGTGCTCCCAGTCCTGCTTCCAGCTCAGGGCACACTTTGCCCTTTGTGCTTTTTTTTTTTTTTTAAAGTTTTATTTATTATTTATTTATTTATTTATTTATTTGAGAGAGCGAGAACGAGAGAGAGAGTGTGTACATGAGAGGGGGGAGGGTCAGTGGGAGAAGCAGACTCCCCACTGAGCAGGGAGCCAGATGCGGGACTCGATCCCGGGACTCCAGGATCATGACCTGAGCTGAAGGCAGTGGCTTAACCAACTGAGCCACCCAGGCGCCCTGCCCTTTATGCTTCTAAAACCGCCAGCTGCTCCCAGTTCGCACGAGCGACCCCGCTGCTCTGGGTTTTTGCCCCAGGGGCTGCCCTAAAGTCCTTTCCCTGTCACTACCAGTCTGCGAGTCTGTGCCCCATCCCCAATGAACGAGGCTGTCACTCACCAGCAGTGTAGGATCCCCACAGCCAGGCACCCTCCCGCTGCCGTTTATCCTCTGATATCTGCCCGCAGAATCACAGCTTCCCACTTCATACCTCAAAACCAACCATCTGTGATATTCTGTTTGTGGAGATCCAGATCTTCTTACTCTCAGGCTGATTTCATGGGTGCTCAGAGTGGTCTGGTAGATATCCAGATCAACTCCGGGGACCAGTTGAAATAGAGTCCCCTACTCCTCCACCATCTTTCCTCTCCCCCTCCTTTTTTTTTTTTTTTTTAACATATAATGTATTATTTGTTTCAGAGGTACAGGTCTGTGATTCAACAGTCTCACACAATTCACAGCGCTCACCATAGCACTAACCCTCCCCAATGTCTATCACCCAGCCACTCCATCCCTCCCAGCCCCCACCACTCCAGCAAACCTCAATTTGTGTCCTGAGATTAAGAATTCCTCATATCAGTGAGGTCATATGATACATGTCTTTCTCTGATTGACCTATTTCACTCAGCATAATACCCTCCAGTTCCATCCATGTCGTTGCAAATGGCAAGATTTCATTCCTATTGATGGCTGCATAATATTCCATCGTATATCTCTACAACATCTTCTTTATCCATTCATCTGTCGATGGGCATCTTGGCTCTTTCCACAGTTTGGCTATTGTGGACATTGCTGCTATAAACATTGGGGTGCCCATACCCCTTCGGATCCCTACATTTGTATCCAGTAGTGCAATTGCTGGATTGTATGGTAGCTCTATTTTCAACTTTTTGAAGAACCTCCATACTGTTTTCAAGAGTGGCTGCACCAGCTTGCATTCCCAACAACAGTATAGGAGGGTTCCCCTTTCTCCGCATCCCCGCCAACATCTGTCGTTTCCTGACTTGTTAATTTTAGCCATTCTGACCTGTGTGAGGTGATATCTCATTGAGGTTTTGATTTGGATTTCCCTAATGCCAAGCGATGTTGAGCACTTTTTCATGTGTCTGTTGATCATTTGGGTATCTTCTTTGGAAAAATGTCTGTTCATGTCTTCTGCCCATTTCTTGATTGGATCATTTGTTCTTTGGGTGTTCAGTTTAAGAAGTTCTTTATAGATTTTGGATACTAGCCCTTTATCTGATATGTCATTTGCAAATATCTTCTCCCATTCTGTTGGTTGTCTTTTGGTTTTGTTGACTGTTTCCTTTGCTGTGCAAAAGCTTTTTATCTTGATGAAGTCCCAATAGTTCATTTTTGCCCTTGCTTCCCTTGCC
This sequence comes from Leptonychotes weddellii, assembly GCF_054177405.1. Lineage (NCBI taxonomy): Eukaryota > Metazoa > Chordata > Mammalia > Carnivora > Phocidae > Leptonychotes > Leptonychotes weddellii. The sequence goes on from NW_028046489.1 coordinate 2,213, forward strand.
TTTGGCGATGTTTCTAGGAAGAAGTTGCTGTGGCTGAGGTCGAAGAGGTTGCTGCCTGTGTTCTCCTTTAGGATTTTGATGGACTCCTGTCTCACATTGAGGTCTTTCAACCATTTGGAGTCTATTTTTGTGTGTGGTGTAAGGAAATGGTCCAGTTTAATTCTTCTGCATGTGGCTGTCCAATTTTCCTAACACCATTTGTTAAAGAGACTGTCTTTTTTCCATTGGACATTCTTTCCTGCTTCGTTGAAGATGAGTTTACCATAGAGTTGAGGGTCCATTTCTGGGCTCTCTATTCTGTTCCATTGATCTATGTGTCTGTTTTTGTGCCAGTACCGTACTGTCTTGATGATGACAGCTTTGTAATAGAGCTTGAAGTCCAGAATTGTGATGCCGCCAGCTTTGCTTTTCTTTTTCAACATTCCTCTGGCTATGCGGGGTCTTTTCTGGTTCCATACAAATTTTAGGATGATTTGTTCCATTTCCTTGAAAAAAGTGGACGATATTTTCATAGGGATTGCATTGAATGTGTAGATTGCTCTAGGTAGCATTGACATCTTCACAATATTTGTTCTTCCAATCCATGAGCATGGAACGTTTTTCCATTTCTTTGTGTCTTCCTCAATTTCTTTCATGAGTATTTTATAGTTTTCTGAGTACAGATTCTTTGCCTCCCTGGTTAGATTTATTCCTAGGTATCTTATGGTTTTGGGTGCCATTGTAAATGGGATCGACTACTTAATTTCTCTTTCTTCTGTCTTGTTGTTGGTGTATAGGAATGCCACTGATTTCTGTGCATTGATTTTATATCCTGCCACTTGACTGAATTCCTGTATGAGTTCTAGCAGTTTTGGGGTGGAGTCTTTTGGGTTTCCCACATAAAGTATTGAAATTTTCTTACCTAAGCCTGTCCTTCCATTGGATTGTGAAGATCTCCTGTCACGCTCTAGGTATTATTTATATTTTAATTTTGCAGAATGATTTATTCATGGCCATCCTTCAAAACATTTTATTAAATTGAACATGTTCTTGAGGGGCTTATTTTCTACAAGGCTTAGAATCCACTATGACACTTCTTTCAAGTTCTGAATTTTTCTTCTTGATTTATCCTACTTGAACCTCAGACTTTTGTACTTAGATTTTCAAGATAAAGCTTTCATGGAGAATTTACAAATATAACGATAACGTGACCTTCTTTTTCTTCCCCAATTTATCTTACTTAGTCTGTTTTTTTGTGTTCCTCTGTTTATAAATTAGGTTGTGTCTCAAAGTTCTTATTGACATGATATTAAATGATTCACAAATAAATTTTCCAGGCAACTGTATTCAATTAGATTACATTTTCAGTTTGTTTCAAGTTCACAGAATCTTCACTGAAACTTCTTATGTGATGAATGTTGTGTCAAATTTGTGTACAGATATCACTTTATCTTTGTTAGGGAACACGTAAATATTTTAAGGGGTATATGTTAGTTAAATTAGCACTGTCTATGGTCTTAGTCAGCCTGGCCACTATAATAAAAATACCATAGACTGGGTGGATTATAAACAGCAAAAATTTATTTCTCCCATTTCTGGAGGCTATAAATATGAGATCAAAGTGCCAACATGGTCAGGTTCTGGCAAGAGTCCATGTCAGGGTTGTAGACTTCAGACTTCTTGTAGTTTTACATGGCTGAGAGCAGAGAAAGGAAGCAAGTTCTGTTGTGACTCAGATAAGGGTACTAATGTCATTCACGAGGGCTCCATCCTCTTGACCTCATCTAATCCTAATTACCTCCCAATGGCCCTTTCTTTTAATTCCAGCACATCTTATGTGTGTGTGTTGGTGGAGGGTAGGGGAGATAGGGTTTCAACATGGGAATTTTGGGGGGACACAAACATTTAGTCCATAACATATGGTAACAGATAATCATTAAAGTTTGAGGAGCTTAACACATACAAAGTTACTTCTTGCTCATTTAAAGTCCTATCAGTGACTGTTTGGCAATGTGAAGCAGTGATGTTCATGTAGTCATTCAGGAACCCAGTCTAAAAAAGGTCTGCTGTATTTGGTATGTGGTTTGTAAGTCATCAGGAGCCAAAAAATTTCGGAGACAGACAAGGGGTGGGGTGGGTGGGAGAGAAGCTGTGCGTGTGCATGGGGAGGTGTGTTCTTGCTGGGATCTGAAAGTAGCATACCTCATTCCCCTCAGTTGGATGGCAAATGAAAGAGGGCAGCTGGTGGCAGGGGAGGCTGAGAAATGTGGTCTAGCTGTGTGCAAGAAGAAAAAGCCTTGGGCTCTGATGAATGCACTGTAGTCTCTGCCACGGAAGTCCACCAAGTGGTCAGTACACCTGGCCAAGGGTGAAAACTGGCTGAGTGGTCAGGCACAGCTTCTGTTTTTCTCCACTAACTTCAGGTCTCATCTCCATTTGTTTAAATAAAACTTTCCTAATCAGGCCAGTTAGGGGAAATTGACCAGACTAATACATACAAAGTCAGAAGCGAAAATGGATACTTACTCAGCAGGTGGCTTTCCTCAAATTCTCTGAGCTCCAGTGATCAGTATATGAAAATGTATTTTCTCTTATTAGCCTCTGTAATGAGCCACCAGTCAACAAGGATGCAGTGCATCAGTTGATTTTTTTTTCTTTAGTTTAATGAGGAAAGTGAAAGAAGTTATTTTGTTGATGTTGTAACCATTAGCCAACTGCAAAGTTTTTGCAGAGTAAATTGGAGGACACAGGAGGAGGTGGTGTTGCCTGGATATGTGGATTTTCTAGGCTTTCCTTTTCTTTCCTAATTTTTAATAAAGCAAATAAATGTTATTATGGGGTATTAATAAATAAGCACCTAAGAAATGAATGTAACACTTGAAGAATTAGGAGGGGATATTAAATGTATACACTTTTTATTCCTAGCACAGAAGACAGGATTTTCTTTCTCCTCTTCTCCAATTGTATGGCATGGTGATGTGGATGGATCATGGGCCGGGTATTTAAGATGTAATTAGACTTGAAGCCTTAGTTCTGTTACTTAAAATTACTATACATTTGGGAAGTGACCTACATTTCATGAGGCTCAATTTCTACATCTTTTAAATTGGTATAACTATATTTATGTACAATATCTTAATGGAACAGAACTGTTTAAAGGATTATACTGTGAATTGGAGCACCTAGCATGGCACTCATCTCCTACTATGCACTCTGGAAATGCTATTTCTTTTTGGCTGGAGAAATAAGGAATGGTGTGACTTTCTGGAAAATGATCTGTGTGACACAACAGATCCAGAGTGTAAAACCCTGCAAACTATTGCTTCAACATTTATTGAAATGCTCCTGGGTCCTGCAGGCACTCCATCCTTGGTGATCCTGAAGCACTTTGCAAGACATCTGTGAAGGCATCACCACATTCACATGGGCATCTTGGAGAATCGTGTCTCTTTTAAACACACTGTGAATGGATTCCGTTTCCTTTCTTCACTTTTCCTTCATTCCAACAAGGACTAACTGCCAGTCTTAATTTTTTGATGACAAGCACTGTGTCAGGCACCATAGGAATCAAGAATGGAAAGATAGGTGTCCACTTCTATAGAGTTTATCCTCTGTAGCACCTTTGGCTCAACTCTGCTTCCTTAGGTATATTTAAGCCTGGTCCAGGAAAGCAAGGATTGTTCAAACACATCTGGTGAAAAGAACCATATTTATGTTCAACCCAAGGGATGAAGAAGATGGAAACAAAGAGAAGATCAAGGCTCACTTCCTCCCTCTACTCCATCAAACCTGGGGCATGGTGAAAGAGAATGGGGGGGTGGCGTGTGGATGGTCCAGCCATTCCGAATTGCCTCCAGTGCAGATGGTCTATTCCAGTGGTCCCATTGCCTCCTGTTATAGCTCCCACAGTGCCAGGCACAGATGCATGATGTGGCCTGCTGTGGACCCTACAGCAATTACTTTTATATATTACTAGTTTGAAAAAGAAAATCCTTAAATACCAAAGAATTTCCTCCATTAAAAATGGTGGCCCTTCAGGAAAACTTATGAACTGACACCCAATATATATTTCTACTAAAAATGCACATCATATTTAGCTTGCATGTGGACATTTTTAATGTGTCTGGAGAAGCTGCTCATGCCTTGTGAATTGTGCTTGATCTGTCAAGATACCTTGACAAGTTTCAGAGTGCATCCCCACACAAACCTGTGTGAGAACAGGAAAAGGAAACAGGCTGGCAAGTGAAAAAGAAACGAGAACTTGGAGGTGAATTGAGATTATGCGCAGGCCCAAGGAGTTGCAGTGGAATATTTGTATTTTTGAAGTTAATTTTTTTTAAAACTGCTGTTCTGCACATTAATTTGTAGTTTCTATCCTTTTTCTGCACCACATGCACCAGATTTGATAATTAACTTTTTAAGCCGAGTTCAGCAATTTATTGGGCTTAGTTTGCAGTCCAGGAACTGATCACATACCTACCCTGACAAGACAGTCTTAATGAGTCTGAAACCAGGAGCTGAAGCCCTGGATCAGCTAATTCTGCAACCCTCAGCCCTGAGCCAGTTGTTGGAAATTATCCGAAATGGACCCAGAGTTTTGCCACCTGCAGTACAATCCCCCCACAAATGTCCCTCCCAGGGGTTGCATGGCATGGCACCACCGAAATGTCTTCAGAACAATTTTTTCCCCTCTATTTAAATTGCATTTAGGAGGAAAAAAAGAAGTACAGCTCTGCGATATTTATTCCTCTGTCCAAATGGAGGAAGAATCCTACATAATATTGTAGCAATTACAAAGGTCAAAAGATTTTCTCTCCTCAGGCCATTTGATGGTACAGAGAAGCAGCACTTCTGAACACATAATGAACACCACAATCTCCATTTGGATTTGGAAGAAACCCCCAGATCCCAGGAAAGGGGTTCTAATGAGATCCTGTATTAGTATAATACTGCTTTGAAAGCAATCACCAGCATGCTGATTGTTCCCTGGGTAGGGCCAAATTCATGAGCCCTATTTTGTAACACGATGAAGGCATGTTTGACAGAAAAGACTGGTTTTCAGAAGGGAAGAAGCCACTGAGATGTGTGCAGCTGAGCCCAAAGAAACATTGCCCGTGCCTGAGGCTTTGAGCGGCTTTGTAATAGATGAAAAAAAAAAATCAGAAAGATAAAAGCATGATACCTTCACAAGTTTCAGGATAAAGGACACAAGGATATCAGTTTTCCTTGTGGCTTGAAACTTTATGGACAAAATCACTACAACTAGGACAGAAATTGGTCTGGATCTAGGGCCACCTTTTGGGACAGGGAGCTCTACCTAACCTGACAACCTCACCAGGCTGGACCCATCAGAGATGTGCAATGCATTCTCACTCCACCCCCACAGGGCTAATGTTGGAAGGAAGAATTCTGCTTTCTTAGGTGGAGAAACAATGCACAAAGGAAGGAACTTGGGAAGTCAGCTCACTAGTCAGAGGTCTAGAATTGATCTTTATTAAAGAAAGTAGGCTAATTGGCTAACTCCAAGGTATTTATTGAGCCTTTGTGTGCCAGCCTGGTACAAAGCACAGTCACAGGACTGGAAAAGGTGTTTCTCTTCTGCTCTCAGGGTCAGGTGAATTGGTTATGATAGCAGCGTATGAAAATGTGACAAATGGCGGAACAAGTGTAAAGGGAATACTTGCTCTCGGGATCAGCTTGACATAATCCTGTGGGCAGCATGATGGGAGAGACTGGTTTGTAACCAAGTCTTGAAGGTTAGATAGAATTTAGGAGAGGTGGATCTGACAGAAGGGGCAATAGAATGAGCAAAGATACAGAAGTAAAATGAATATAGCATATTTGCAGGATGCCTCAAGCACTATTAGATTTAATTAGATAGTTCTTTTCCTTAGCCTTCTTTTCCAAATGAAATAGTCCCAATTTTAAACTATCCTGATACTGCTTTGCTACTGTCCCCATGAAGAAACATTCCTTTCTCTGTGCTACTGTGCTCTGTAGACTGTTCCATTCCACACATAATGTTAGAAATATTTGTCTTTCTTCCTCATGCTACTGTGAGTTCTTCAAGGGTGGAAGTAAGGCTCTATATTTCCATGATCTTATACACTGATCAGTACTTACTGTGTGAAAGAGTTTTTGAGGAATGACCAGTTCCTTAAACTACAGTTTATTCATATGAGTCTCTGGTCTCGGACATCATTAACTTCCCTATAATCTGTCTGCTTCTTTCCCTCTCTAATTGACTATCCTCTTTACTTGACCAACCATCCAACAATGTGATATCTGAACTGAAAAACTCCCAATGCAGGTTTAACCTTCAGACTCCCTCTGATTCTGTAAACTCTTATTTATAAATTCATGTAAATTCAGTGTTAGAATATATTGGCTACATGAGATCACAGGCTCATATTGAGCCTATTTAAAACTCTCAGAAACCTATGGTTTCTTTCATTCTATACTGATGCAAATGGATTTTTGATCCTAACTACAGAACTTTATGCATTTATAAGTGTCAGATTTCATTTTATTGGCTTAGAACATTACAAATTTTTAAGATAATCTCGAACTCTGATTTCACCATCGACAATACTAAGTGCTCCCTTCCAGCTATCAAGGGTTGCATGTAACAAGCATATATTCTTCCTTTTTTTTTTTTTGTCAGTTAATGGGCTGAGAATATTGAACCAAATAGACCCAAGGGAGGAATCCTGAGTGGGACCACTGGAAATTTTGTCCAGGCTGAAAAGAAGCCAGTAAGTGATCCCACCTTGTTGTTTAAGCAGTTATAAAACCAGTTCACAAACAGATATGTGCCCTGGTGTACATTTTGTCATACTATCAAAGAAAATATAATGGAAATAAAAACCATTTTTATCCATTCATCTGTCGATAGACATCTTGGATAAAAATGGTTTTTATTTCCGGATAAAGAAGATGTGGTATATATATACAATGGAATATTATGCAGCCATCAAAAGGAATGAAATCTTGCCATTTGCAACGATATGGATTGAACTGGAAGGTATTATGCTGAGTGAAATAAGTCAATCAGAGAAAGACATGTATCATATGATCTCACTGATAGGAGGAATTCTTAATCTCAGG
>NW_028046490.1:0-428 GCF_054177405.1 Leptonychotes weddellii
GCCCTTCCCCGCCCTCCCACACCGTGGCGAGGCGGCAGGCTCCGGACCCCGCGGCAGGTGCCCAGAGAACGCAGCCAGGCCTGGGTGGAACGGAAGCCAGCAGCATCTGCCAGCTCACAGCGGGTCGCGCGCTCGCCTCCATCACTCTCCCTGCAGCACCCCGTCACGTGTGTGCAGCTTGGGGCCGAGAAGCTGGCGGGCCGGTCGGGCCTCCCTCTGTCTGTCTGCCGCCTCCCACGGCCGGCCTCGTCACGTGCCGCGACGTCCCGTATCTGCCGTAACATCTGGTTGTCTGCTCATCCATCACCACGTCCGTCTGGCCGGTAAAGCCATCGCAACACTCACAGTTAAAAGCCTCCCTTCCATGTGGGCGTTTTCATGGGGGAGATTTTCTTGAACACCCGATGCTCAGTCTGCTCTGTTGGACA
>NW_028046491.1:0-428 GCF_054177405.1 Leptonychotes weddellii
ATTGGTCCTGATTGCAGGCTCCCGTTGGGGTGGGGGGAGGCAGGGGGAACGTCCCGCCCTTCGGATGAAATCCTTGAGACAAGCGAAACCAGGGTAGGGACGTGAGGAAACAGCCTCAGTCATAGGCAAGGAAGAAAATGATTAATCTTCCTCAAGACATGCACCGTGCAACTCCTTCTCAGGACAGAGAACTAACAGGAACGTCTAAGACAACTTTCCAGTAGCTGTCGAGGGTCTGCAGCGTGACCGAGCGGGGAGGCTTTGCGAGGCAGCGGGCTGTGATCCTGGTCCACGCAGCTGTCTGGACAGCTTCCAGTCTGACGGCTCCGTGTTCACTTCCCCCTCGGCCCCGACTTAATGCCAGACCTGGGGCCAGTCTCCTGAGCCCTGAGCTTGTCTCCTTGTCTGTGAGAGGCAAGGGAGGGGGG
>NW_028046492.1:0-428 GCF_054177405.1 Leptonychotes weddellii
ACCTGAAGGTTAGCAGGATGACTTCATGACACTTTAATTTGCCTCATAATCAGTCTGTAAGTGAGATGGTGACAGCATATTTAATATTATATTATGTTGAATATTCTCTATATAGATTAATCATAGATGTAATCATAATCCTAAAAATTGAAGCTGAGTCCATTTTAGTATAATTTCTGTCCTTACTTTTTTTTTTTTTAAAGATTTTATTTATTTATTTGACAGAGAGAGAGAGAGAGAGACAGAGAGAGAGGGGACACAAGCAGGGGGAGTGGGAGAGGGAGAAGCAGGCTTCCCGCTGAGCAGGGAGCCCGATGTGGGGCTCGATCCCGGGACCCTGGGATCATGACCTGAGCCGAAGGCAGACGCTTAACCATCTGAGCCACCCAGGCGCCCCTCTGTCCTTACTTTTAATCTATTACTTCCGA
>NW_028046493.1:0-428 GCF_054177405.1 Leptonychotes weddellii
CCCACAGGCCTCCCTAACCTTTTTTTAAACAGTTGACTCACCATGTGTACCTCTTTCTGGCACAATAGCTTTGGGGACAGAATAGCCTATGTTCAAATTCTAGCTTGCCTACTTTCTAGTCCAGAAAGCATATAACTAGTATCACCCTTAAAAAAACTTAATATGAGGGCGCCTGGGTGGCTCAGTTGGTTGGGCGACTGCCTTCGGCTCAGGTCATGATCCTGGAGTCTCTGGATCGAGTCCCGCATCGGGCTCCCTGCTCGGCAGGGAGTCTGCTTCTCCCTCTGACCCTCTCATGCTCTATCTCATTCTCTGTCTCAAATAAATAAATAAAATCTTTAAAAAAAAAAAAAAAACTTAATATGAAAAATATCAAACGTACACGAAAGCAGAATAGGGTAGCTCTATTTTTAATATCTTGAGGAACC
>NW_028046494.1:0-428 GCF_054177405.1 Leptonychotes weddellii
AAACATGAATCCATGAGAATGGCCCAGCACAAAATTAATAGAAAGATTAAAAAACCGGAATGTCTATATATGGTTATCTACTCCTGTTGTATTTTTTTCTTCATCCCAAGCCTAACCTGCTGTTAGTTGCAAATTCTGTTCACAAAATACAGAGCATGTGGATATGCAGGTTATTAGGCAGTGATCTTAAAAAAAAAAATTCAACAAAAGCAAAATACATCCATAAAGCCCAATCAGTCTCCACTGTGGAAAGTCAAGGGCAATCTGCTTTAAATCAGCATTTTTTTTTAAAGATTTTATTTATTTATTTGACAGAGAGAGAGAAAGTGCACACAAGCACAAGCAGGGGGAGGAGCAGAGGGAGAGGGAGAAGCTGACTCCCCCTCAAGCAGAAAGTCAACGTGGGACTCGATCCCAGAACCCCGGAT
>NW_028046495.1:0-428 GCF_054177405.1 Leptonychotes weddellii
GGAAAACTGGTGAGAGAGCATATTTGTAAACCACATGTCTAAAGGACTAGTATCTTCAGAAAATTATGCTGAGTGAGAAAAGCAATCCCAAATATACTATGTTCCAATTTTATAACATTTTTTAAATGACAAAATTATATGGAGAACAAATTAGTGGTTGCTAGAGGGAAAGAAAGGAGTGGGGACAGGAGGGAAGTGGGTGTGGCCATAAAAGGATAATGAGGGATCCTGAGGGTGATGGGAAATGTCTGTATCTTGACTGTATCAGATATAGTCAGTTGTGATGTTGTACTGTATCATGTAAATATCATTGTACTACATTTATATATGTATATGTATATCTACATGTATATCTACATACAATTATACATGTATATCTACAATTATCTCAAAATGAAAAGTTCAATTAAAAAATTAATAAACAAGAA
>NW_028046496.1:0-428 GCF_054177405.1 Leptonychotes weddellii
AAAAAAAGAAAAAATTAATCTAATTCATAGCAGTTAATATTTCATAAATATATATTAAATTATAATATTCATTAATTTAATATCAATTTATTTCATTGACATTGAGTTTTTAAAGAGGCTGAATTTTTTTATTTAGCTTGGAATTGGTTGTATAGATATGTATATCTCTTTTCAGGCCCATTGAAAAATATCATTAAAAAATTGCTAAATAATTTTAAAATTATAGAAAAGCCACAAGTACAAATAACTTTTTTTCCTGAATCATTTGAAAGTAAGTTGTTAATGCAATCTCCCATCATTCTCAAAGATGTCAGCATGCAATTTCTATAAACAGGATTTTTTTCTTACATAATTATAATACAGCTATCAAATCAAGAAATCAATCTGAGACATGACCAGCATCAAATACTCAGACTCCACTCAATTTT
>NW_028046497.1:0-428 GCF_054177405.1 Leptonychotes weddellii
ACACTGCAGCACCGGGGGGAGGGGGGGGCCCAGCTGCAATCCCCTGGCCTCCGGCGGGTCCTCACGTCCTCCCGTGTCCTTAGGGAGTCAGTGAGCAGTTGCCTCCACCCCATGCCCGGGGTCCCCCAGGACTCGGGCCCCAACGTCGTGCGCTCTGTCACCTCTTCCCTCACGCGTTCAGTGACCGCCTGTGTCTACAACAAGAACACGCGGTGCTGCGCTGGAGGTAGGCCGTGTTTAAATAAAGTCACCGCACGCGAGCCACGTGGTTACGAGGCAGCGAGGCAGCGGCGTGCTGACTCGGACAGATCTCCACGGGGAATCGTGCGGGAAGTGGAGCCGGGGGCCCAGCCGGCTGTGGGATGCCGCACGCTGTGAGAAGGGAAGTGGAGGCACAGATTGGCTCATGTGCTTATATACGTTTATAA
>NW_028046498.1:0-428 GCF_054177405.1 Leptonychotes weddellii
ACACTTCACTGCTGGACACGGTCTAGTCATCTTCGGAGTCAACTGTATTGGACGATCTTCTTGACCACGCTTGTGATGCGAGCACATCTGTATGGCTGCATTTAAGACTCCGGATCGAATGCAAAGGGCCAGCACTATGACCACTATGAAAATAAACAAACAAACAAGAACAGGTTAAGAGTCCATATAAGGTGCTTCAAAACCAGGAACCCCAACTGCCCAGGTTGTCTGTCCAAATTGGTGAGTTTAGCAAACTGGCCAGGGAACCGTCCAGTCGAAGATCTCAAGGCCAGCAGAGAGGACGCTGGTGAAACGGGCCTGAGCTTTTCCTGGATCACATACTCTTAGTCCGTATCAGGTGCCAGTCATGAATTTCTTCATCCGATGAGGGGAGATTTCTGCTGAGGATAGGCCCCCACACACTCTAC
>NW_028046499.1:0-428 GCF_054177405.1 Leptonychotes weddellii
GGGGGAGGAAAACCAGTACAACCACACATAAGGAAAATGTCAGGAAATTTGGAAGGGAAGAGGTAAGAGAAAAAACTTAACAAAAAAAATCCCAATGGAATTTTTCCATCAAAGGAATTAGAAATGCCATCTTGGTTTTGTGCGCACGCGCGTGTGTGTGTTCTACGGTTTGCGAATACTTCATCATGTTTTCAGTCAGTTGTTTATTTGCCCTCCCGTGTGTGACTGCACTGGTAGCCATTCCCCCCAATCAGTGTAATTAGTACAATCTGATCCTAAGGAAGGTCTTCAAAATAGTATCTGTAATGCTTGTCAATCACCCAAGAAAAATTAAGGTTCCCGTGGAGCAGTGGTGCCGGGCAGAAGCGTCAGCAGAGGCTAGGTCCTGCGGACTCTCCCCACTCCATCCTCCACCCCCTCACCCCCCC
>NW_028046500.1:0-9298 GCF_054177405.1 Leptonychotes weddellii
TGTTTTTTTTAGAAAAAGGGATTGATAAGATGTTGGTTGAAAAAGGGAAAAAGAAAAACTCAAAAAGAAAAGACAAAAAGACAGTTAAAAAAATTAACTTTGAAAGACTAAAGAATCATGGTAAAAAAGCAATGAATTCTATGTGCAGTATTCCCCTAGCGCTGGAGTTCTGCCGTTCTCATTGATCAGTAAACTTGGTCTTGGCTGGCTGTTCTCGCTGATCTTCTGGGGAGGGGCCTGTTGCCGTGGTTTCCAAATGTCTCTGCCGCAGGCGGAATTGCCCCGCCCTTGCCCCCTCCCGGCTAAGTAATCTGCTCGGGTTTGCTCTCCGGGGCTTTTGTTCCCTGCGAGCTTTCCGTACAGCTTTGGAGGTGGAGAGTGAAAATGGCAGCCTCCCAATCTCCGCCCCGGAGGAGCCGAGAACTCGGGGCCCGCTCCTCAGTGAGCCCCCAGAGAAAAGCCGTCAGTCACTCCCGTCTCCCCGGTCTCCGGCCGCACTCCGTGCTCACCCGGACTGTGACCGCGCTTTTCTATCTCTGGCACCTGACCCCGTGTGGTCTCCAAACCCAGCAGATCCCTGCGGTGCACTCCCGCATGGCTCCTCCCTTGAGAGGAAGGTGAGTCTCCCCGGATCTGCCGCTTGTTGGGTCCCTGCTGGAGGAGCAGGGGCCCGACTGTGCCGCGGATCAGGGTTTATGGCAACCCCGAGCTGAGAGCCCACGCCTGGGCTCCGCCTCTGCAGCCGGCTTCCCTGCTCCGTTACCTGGGAGCTCTGCCACACTCAGGCATCCCCATTCTTTCTGTGACCCCGAGGGTCCTGAGACCACACTGTCCCGCAAGTTTCCACCCCCCCGCTTAGCCACCAGAGTGACGTCCCTCAGCGGAGCAGACTTTTAAAAGTTCCGATTTTGTGCTCCGTGGTTCTATCAGTTGCCAGAAGCGGCCGACGGAGGCCCCTCCCCCGCCATCTATCCTCCTGAATATCGCCTCGGATTCACTTCTCCACACATCCTACCTTCCAGAAAGTGGTCGCTTTTCTGATGAGAGAGTTGTTGCTCTTCTTTTCTTCGATCTCCTGTTGAGTTTGTAGGTGTTCAGAATGGTTTGATCCCTATCCAGCTGAATTCCTGAGAGGAGACGAAATCCAGGTCTCCTACTCCTCCGCCATCTTGCTCCGCCCCTTCCCCAACTATATCATTTTTAACTGCTAGTTGATAATATCAAAAAAAACAGTCAAGCATTAGATGGCTGGTTTAATATGGTGTCCTTTAAGTAGCAATTCAGAGACTTGCTTTTTTATTTTAACTAAAAGGAAGATAATAAATTACACATTTGTTTTTAGCACTTGGGGATCTTGTGAACATCACTTTGGGTTAGAGATAATGGAAAGAATAAGGTAGACAGAGTTAATTCAAGGTTAGCAACAGTATTACTAGAAGTATAAATAGTAGGCATTTTAAGGATAAATTAAGTGTGTAACTTATCTCTGAAATCCTTCATTCTTTTTCACTATACATAAAGGTAAAGGGGAAATGAAAGATGCTTTTACTTTTGTACAAGTAAAATTGATGATTAGGAAAGATGAAGTGTCTTGTCATCAATTTTTTTTTTATGACCTCACAAAATATGCATGGAAAAGTTTAGGCAAATGGCAGACAGTGATTGTTTTCATCTAATTCCATAGCACTTCCACAAGCAATCATGCCTCATCTTACTAAATAGAATCAACAATATCTGTGCTAATGGGAGAGGCTTAAGTTATATATGTATTTTTGTGTGCATGTGTAGGGTACAGAGAAAATACTAATATTATCAATCATAATTTAATGTTTGTAAGCACCCTGTAATGAAATGAGATGGTATGAAATTCATTTAATATTTGAAGATATTCATTCTAAGATATATTCAGTAGCTTGCCCAATGGCAAATAGCTAATAAATTGTAGAATTTGCAAGGCAAGACAGGTTTGTCTTGCTCTAAATTCTTCCCCTTGTTTTAATACTTGCGCACTATCTTTCCTGCTGTAAACTCATGCAGTCATAAAAAAAAATAATTTAACTTTCCTGTTCCATAGTAAATGCTTATTAATTCAATTTATACTAGCCCACAAGATCAGAAGGATAAAATACAACTTTTTAACCCTTATGCAGTAGAATGTAGTAATATTTCCCTTGATTTAGAGTTACAATTCTTCCAGTAATACTAAATTGCCTTCACCTGTCTTGGATTCCCAAACAGAACAAATATATATTGTCCTGTAAACTATTACCCCTTCTGTAAAATGATGGAAATAAAGATAGAAGTAGTTAACTATCTCACAGAATTTTGCCTTGTGACTTATGTAGTTAGCATTTTGATTTGGATACAAGTCCATCTGGATCCAATATCTGGGTTTTTCTCAGACTATTTCATAACTTGAAACTAAAGGGGAAAAAAAAGCAAGAATTGCAGGCAAAATTAGAGAAAATGTTCATTTGATGTGTTGAATAATATGCTGTCTTTAGGAGGAATGTATATCTCTTCTCATGTGGGGGAAAAAAAGTACTCTGAGAAGCATTAGCTATCTATATCAACAAAAATAGAAAGTCCTTAAGTCTGCAAAAGGACTATTTTCATTGATGTTCATAACTGCTTTGCAGAATAACCCCAGAGCTCTGTATATTTTTTTTATTTAAACCAAGCATCATCAATTTTATAAGTAAAGACAGAACATGGTCTCAGTGAATTGCATTATTTAAAAATTTCCATGTAATTGCAAATAATATAATACAACTTGCCAGAAAGCCATATTGCATCAATTTAAAAAGTAGTTTTGATGTGTCAACCATGTTTTAATATCTAATAAAGGCAAAATTAGCATTATTTTCCACTGATTTAAAAAACTATCTTTAGTACTATGAATAATTAAGTTATCAATTTATCACTAGTGTAACAATCTCTCTTTTCTTCTGGGAAGAAATTATACCATTATAGACTGATGAACTTAACTTCATACCTCAGTTTGAAAATTAGTAAATCTGTGTGAAAAATCTGTGTGAATACATTCATGGATGTGTATGTATATGTGCTTATTTATACTACTGTTAACACATATAGTTTTTATAAGGAGATAAATGTACATACACATACTATAAGACCTTATCAAAAATTTGCAAATATGACATGAGGCAGCAAGATACAAGGGGAAAAACATAGAGTTTTGGAATTTACTTAAAAGCCGTAATTCCATAATTTACTATGATAAAATTCTAGCAAGGTACCTAATACACTGTTGAGCTATATCTTTAGAGTATTGCTGTAAAGATAAAATGAAATATTACATGCAAATTGCATTACATGTAAAATAAAGCACTTTGATATAAAAGTTACTGATCCTGAATAATGTTTGTAACACAGTTGTGTTTTCCTAAAAACTTATACTTTTTAACCCATTTCCTGACTGCAGTTTTTCAGGGTAGAATGCTGGCACAGCTATTTGTTCTATACACAGATAAATTATTCTCTAGCTGTTATTTGCAAACTGGCCCCTTACACAGAGAGCAAAGAGAGACAGACAAAAGACAAAAAAACCTTCCAATTGGTAGGTGGCAGTTTTAATAAGGGAACTTAGTTATGAGGTTTATTTTAGGTGGCTGCAAGAAGAGATCTCCACTGCCCCCTCCCCAACCCTAGGCACACACTACCAAATCTTATAAGTTTCTATAGAGGCCTTAACTGAGTTCAGTCATGTATACCATCCTGATGGTCTGGACAACCCTTTACTCTCTCAGCTCCCACTGTTGGCACAATAAGCAAAGCACGTATTCCAAGGAGAGGCGAGGGGGTGAGCTTCCTCTGGTTGTTTGGGTCCAGCTCAAGGGCTAAACTGCACTCACATCCCCTTGATTACCTCCTCCAAGGCTAGCCAGGAGGCAAAATTAGTGCCCAGGTAGTTTGTCATACCAATATTTTTATGGGAAGGATTTAAGCTAGAAAGAATTGATCTACAATAAGAAAAGAGTAAACCTTCTTTTACATCCTCACTGGCAGGATGACAGAAAGTTTTTTAATTTTTGAGTGCTTGGCTTATAAATAATTAATGAAATCTGAAGAAATAGCAAGTTTAATGGCTTGAGTGGAAGCCATCAATTTAGGTACACAGATAACATAAGTAGGTAGGTAAGTAGATGGTAAGCAGATAGAATGTGTTCTCAGTATTTTCACTCCAATCATCACGATGTGTCTTTACAGGTGCTCCATAAGAGTAAGCTGTTTGCAGGAACAATTCCATTTCTAAATGGGAAAATAAAAGCACTTAGAATTGTGGGCAACATTTCTGGAAACTTAGCTTCTGAAAAAGTATTCTAAAGAAAAAAAATTATGGTAGGATACCATGTTAATAAGCACAAGATGAATACATCTAGCTTCTCTCTCCCATTCTCTGCTTTTCGTAGAACATACAAAGGAGCCTCAGGTACAATAGGTGGTAGTTCTTACTCATCAGACAAACCGGACTCCAATGTACACTCAGCTCTGATGAGAGGGCATCTGGATCAAAACCAAACACAGGGCAAAGAAAGTCCAATAGGAAAACACTTTCATTCTATAGAATATAACATTTATATTCTATAGAGTTTTCTAAAACTACCTTCTGAGAAATGCCTTACCCAAGTCATGTCTTAACTAAGGCAGCACTACTGATGTAATTGTTAATGTCAGAATAAACAAAATATCATTATTTTTTCATTAGGAAAATAGAATTATGCTTCCCTGATCACCCTACTTTGCTGCCTATTCAGGTCTTCCTTTTAAGTGGTTGCACCAACCATAGAAGTTAATGGGTGCAGAGTGTTAGGTACCTGCTGTTTCCATTCATTCTCCAGCTAACAAGCACAATGTACTTCCTAGATAACATAAGACTCAGAGACCTGATGTCCAATGTTCAAATCACAGGCGCAGGAAAAATTTAATGGTATTAATATTTTTAGTAGTGCTTTAAGCCACACTATGATTAATTAACAAAGACAGTTACTGTGTAATGAAGGGGAAAATTACTTTTATTCAATTAGTTGATGATATTTTTTCTAATTATAGCACTGCAGGTGTTTATATGTACAGATTGTATTCATAAGATAATTAGGTCCAGCAAGTATGTGAATTATGTTAGGTTAAATTAGCTTATCACCTATAGGAATTTAATGAAGTGGAAATGTATTGTTCTAGGTTATGCACTAGTCATCAGCAGTTGCAATGACCACTTAATATGATGTTAGGAAATAACCAGTTCAAATTAGGAAGCAGAATTAACTTAGAATAAATCTCATTCTTTAAGAGACTTTTATTTTTTTATTTTGGGAAACATAAATCAAATGATAAATGGTGCAAATTTCTAATTTCCCTTTAATCATCCAGTCACTTAATATGATAATCTCTTTCTCAACAATAGTCGACTGTATTAAGACACATATTGACTCTGTATATATTCAGGTAAAATAGTAAGACCATTATCTTCTTGACTGAGTTACTTCAGCTACAAAAAAAAATTTAGTTAGTTGACCTAGAAGGCAAAACAAGATAGAAAAACACCTCAGTAAATGATGCTGTTGTAATATTTCCACAAATGCTAAAATAAGACTGACCCATAATGCTGACTTCTCTAACACACAGACAACTCTATTTATATGAACTAAAAATCAGGTTAGGTGTGCCTGGGTGGTGCAGTCAGGCTTGGACTTTGGTTTCAGCTCAGGCATGATCTCAGGGTTATGGGATTCATCACCCTGTTGGGCTCCACACTCAGCATGGACCCTGCTTGAGATTCTCCCTCTCCCTCTGCCCTTCCCACTCATGCTATCTCTCTTTCTCTAAATACATAAAATCATAAAAAATCGGGTTACATTTTTGTCCTCATATCCTGAAAAAGTAGCACTATCATGTTTCTACTTTTCCCTGCCTAGCAAAAAAAAAAAACAAAAAACTAACCTAAATTTTATGCTTATTTAAGGTTCTCTTAACATCATTCCTCGGGACGCCTGGGTGGCTCAGTCGGTTAAGCGTCTGCCTTCTGCTCAGGTCATGATCCCAGGGTCCTGGGATTGAGTTCCGCAATGGGCTCCCTGCTCTGCAGGGAGCCTGCTTCTCCGTCTGCCTCTTCCTCTCTTTCTCTCTGTCTCTCATGAATAAATAAATAAAATCTTAAAAAAAAAAAAAGTTAAAAAAAGAATGTTTTTTTTTAAAAAAAAACAAAAAAAAAAAACCCATCATTTCTCCATTGGGCACCTGGGTGGCTCAATCAGTTAACTGTCTGCCTTCAGCTCAGGTCATGATCTCCGGGTCCTGGGATCAACTCTGTGTCAGGCTTTGTGCTCAGCGGGGAGTCTGCTATTCACTCTCTGTCTCTCTCCCTCCCTCTCTTTGCCCCTCCCCAGTGCACATCTCTCTCTCTCTCAAATAAATAAATAAAATCTTAAAAAACATAATTTCTCCAAAAAAACATAGATGACATACCAAAGTCCAAGCATTATAAGAAAAACTAAAGTTAACACAAAATTGAACATGTAGATACTGCATTCAAAGGCTAAAATTGCAAGTAGACATAGTATTCTACTTCGAATCATTCTCTAACCCCCACTATTATGCCTTTTACTCTTTAATCAATGGGTTTAAGATAAGAGTATTTGCATTTAATTATCATCTACTTATAGTCTAGGTTGATTCAAGCTAATTTTTAGCTCTGTGTGCATGTGTGTTTTGTAAAAGATCCAAATCCTAAAATAAAATGGAAAAATAAAACATTATAATTGTGTTGGTTGTTTCCTAAGCAACCCTTTTACAAACCTTTTTTCCAAACTAGAATGGCTATACTAAGTTGACTGTGCTCATACAAAGATCAATAATACAGGAAAGCTACCAATTAAACGATGCTAAACAAAGCATCAGGTTACACATTGTCAGACATCTTGTTAACTTAGAGGAGTGTTAAGTCTCTGGTAAAATCAAAAGGGAAACATAGAAGAAAGTTGCTCATTAGGATTACATAATGCTCACACTTGAAAAGCCTACATGAGAGGAATTTTTCTCATATTTTATAAGATGCTTGAAGGGATCACTAAGAAAGGGATTTTTCCTAAATAGAAAGATCAATTAGAAATGAACTGGTGTGGGTTGCTGGAGTGGTGGGGGGTGGGAGGGATGGGGTGGCTGGGTGATAGACATTGGGGGTGTATGTGCTATGGTGAGTGCTGTGAATTTTGTAAGACTGTTGAATCACAGACCTGTACCTCTGAAACAAATAATACATTTTATGTCAAAAAAAAAAAATAATAGGAAGGTAAAAATGAAGAGGGAGGAATCAGAGGGGGAGATGAACCATGAGAGACTATGGATTCTGAGAAACAAACTGAGGGTTCTAGAGGGGAGCGGGGTGGGGGGATGGGTTAGCCTGGTGATGGGTATTCAAGTGGGCACCTATTGAATGGAGCACTGGGTGTTATATGCAAACAATGAATCATGGAACACTACATCAGAAACTAATGATGTAATGTATGGTGATTAACATAATAAAATAAAATAAAATAAAATAAAATAAAGAAATGAACTGGTGCAAGGTTAACACTCCTTAGAGCGTGAGATATTTTTTGCAAGTATTTTGAGGATATTTCTTGGTACCTCATCAACACTATGAACTTCAAACAAGACCGAATTATGGGTTTGAAGCTACTGTAAAAATAACAATATACATGGGATCATACATCCACATATGTTATTTAATACGTGCTTTCATGATCATCTCATTTGATCTACTCAGCAACTCTTGGAGGTAAATGAGGTTATATTTTAATATTAGAAATAATGAAAATTTCAACCCAGTGACTGATATATCTAAGGTTAGAGATATTGGGGGTTGAACTGCAATAAATATCATTTATTTTCAGTTCTAAATTATTGGACTTCTTGTCAAAGAATACATACCTTTTTTAAAAGTTTTTTATTGTTATGTTAATCACCATACATTACATCATTAGTTTTTGATGTAGTGTTCCAAGATTCATTGTTTGTGCATAACACCCAGTGCTCCATGCAGAACATGCCCTCCTTAATACCCATCACCAGGCCAACCCATTCTCCCACCCTCCTCCCACTAGAACCCTCAGTTTGTTTTTCAGAGTCCATTGTCTCATGATTTGTCTCACCTCTGATTTCCCCCCCTTTATTCCTCCCCTCCTGCTATCTTTTTTTTTTTCCTTAACATATATTGCATTATTTGTTTCAGAGGTACAGATCTGTGATTCAACAGTCCTGCACAATTCACAGCAATCACCATAGCACATACCCTCCCTAGTGTCCATCAACCAGCCACCCCACTCCTCCCACCCCATCCCCCACTCCAGCAACCCTCAGTTTGTTTCCTGAGATTAAGAATTCCTCATAGCTGGGGCGCCTGGGTGGCTCAGTCGTTAAGCATCTGCCTTCAGCTCAGGTCATGATCCCGGGGTCCTGGGATCAAGCCCCTCATCGGAATCCCAGCTCAGCGGGAATTCTGCTTCTCCCTCTCCCCCTGCTTGTGTTCCTTCTCTCGCTGTCTCTCTCTGTCAAATAAATAAATAAAATCTTAAAAAAAAAAAAGAATTCCTCATAACAGAGAGGTAATATGATACATGTCTTTCTCTGATTGACTTATTTCACTCAGCATAACACCTTCCAGTTCCATCCACATCATTGCAAATGGCAAGATCTCATTCCTTTTGATGGCTGCATAATATTCCATTGTATATATATATACCACATTTTCTTTATCCATTCATCTGTTGAAGGATATCCTGGCTCTTTCCACAGTTTGGCTATTGTGGACATTTCTGCTATACACATCGGGGTGCACGTACCTCTTCGGATCCCTACATTTGTATCTTTGGAGTAAATACCCAGTAGTGCAATTGCTGGATCATATGGTAGCTCCATTTTCAACTTTTTGAGGAACCTCCATACTGTTTTCCAGAGTGGCTGCACCAGCTTGCATTCCCACCAACAGTGTAGGAGGGTTCCCCGTTTCCGCATCCCCTCCAACATCTGTCATTTCCTGACTTGTTAATTTTAGCCATTCTGACTGGTGTGAGGTGATATCTCATTGAAGTTTTGATTTGGATTTCCCTGATGCTGAGGGATGTTGAGCACTTTTTCATGTGTCTGTTGGCCATTTGGATGTCTTCTTTGGAAAAATGTCTGTTCATGTCTTCTGCCCATTTCTTGATTGGATTCTTTGTTCTTTGGGTGTTGAGTTTCATGAGGTCTTTATAGATTTTGGATACTAACCCTTTATCTG
>NW_028046501.1:0-428 GCF_054177405.1 Leptonychotes weddellii
AAATGTTTTTTTTTACTTTTATCTTATTTTATTTATTTTGGGACCTAGATTCTTTTAACAAGCTGACCAAAACATACTCAGGGTCTAGTTTTTCTTGTTTTTGTTTTGTTTTTCTTGTTAATTTTCTTTTTCTTTTCTTCTTTTTTTTGTTTTGTTTTATGTTTTGTTGTTGTTTTTTCTCTTTATTCATTTCTTTTCTAGACAAAATGATGAGATGGAGGAATTCACTTGAAAAGAAAGAACTCAAGGTAGAAGTCATGGCCAGGTATTTAATCAATACAAATAAAATTAAGATGTCTGACCTAGAATTTAAAACAATTATTATAAGGATACTAGTGGGCTTGAAAAAAGCATGGAAGACACTAGAGAATCCCTTACTGTAGAGATAAAAGAACTAAAATCTAGTCAGGCCAAAATTCAAAATGCTA
>NW_028046502.1:0-428 GCF_054177405.1 Leptonychotes weddellii
CTCCTTTAAAAATCCACTGACAATTTTAGAGAAACCTTTGAAAATTCCGTATTAAAGAAAAAGGGATTACATGAAAAAGTATCAACATGCAACAGAGCTCTGGATTATTAAACGAAAACATTAAAACTGAAAATGGAAGAAATTGGTAGCAGCCGCATGACAGTAGATAGGGTGGTGTAAAAATGGTTAACAGGTGTAGCACGGAGCCCAGCACTGGCCAATCAGAACAGCAGGCTGCTATCAGCCGCCGCTTCTCTCCAAGGGGATAGTACACACACACACACACACACACACACACACACACACGCTCGCACACATGCGAGCACCATCTTTCCTCTAAGAACATTAGTTCTCACAGATTCCTTCTGCTCTAGGTTTGACTGCAAAGTAAGGGAAAACCTTTGACCTTTTTCTATTACTTTAGGGGA
>NW_028046503.1:0-428 GCF_054177405.1 Leptonychotes weddellii
CATTTCTTTGTGTCTTCCTCCATTTCTTTCATGAGTATTTTATAGTTTTCTGAGTACAGATCCTTTGTCTCTTTGGTTAGATTTATTCCTAGGTATCTTACGGTTTTGGGTGCAATTGTAAATGGGATCGACTCCTTAATTTCTCTTTCTTCTGTCCTGTTGTTGGTGTATAGGAATACCACTGATTTCTGTGCATTGATTTTATATTCGGCCCCTTGACTGAATTCCTGTATGAGTTCTAGCAGTTTTGGGGTGGAGTCTTTTGGGTTTTCCACATAAAGTATCATATCATCTGCAAAGAGTGAGAGTTTGACTTCTTCTTTGCCAATTTGGATGCCCAAACTCATCTTTGATAGAAAACATCTGTGATTGCCTGGGGATGGAGGGAGTGAGAGGAGATGACAAAGAGGAACAGGGGAGCTTTGGAG
>NW_028046504.1:0-428 GCF_054177405.1 Leptonychotes weddellii
GCCTCGGATTCACTTCTCCGCACGTCCTACCTTCCAGAAAGTGGTCGCTTTTCTGATGAGAGAGTTGTTGCTCTTCTTTTCTTCAATCTCCTGTTGAGTTTGTAGGTGTTCAGAATGGTTTGATCCCTATCCAGCTGAATTCCTGAGAGGAGACGAAATCCAGGTCTCCTACTCCTCCGCCATCTTGCTACGCCCCCCCAGTCTGTTTTTTTTTAGTAGGCTCCACGGGCAGTGTGGAGCCCAATTCGGGGCTTGAACTCACAACCTTGAGATCAAGACCTGAGCTGAGATCAAGAGTCGGACGCTTAACCAACTGAGCTAGAGCACCCCTCCAGTTTTGACTTCTAATTTCCCCTTACCATGGATCTATTTAGAATTCAAAAATGACCATATCACTTCTCTCTCTTAAACCTTTCAATGGGACTTCC
>NW_028046505.1:0-428 GCF_054177405.1 Leptonychotes weddellii
CCAAGTCAAAATCAAAAAGGCTATTAATGAGGTGCAATCAAAAATGGAGGCTCTAGGGGGAGGAGCAAGATGGTGGAGGAGTAGGAGACCTGGATTTTGTTTGGTCCCAGGAATTCAGCTGGATAGGGATCAAACCATTCTGAACACCTACAAACTCAACAGGAGATTGAACAAAAGAATAGCAACAACTCTCTGAACAAAAAAGCGAGCACTTTCTGGAAGGTAGGATGTGCAGAGAAGTGAATCCGAGGTGATATTTGGGAGGATAGACGGTGGGGCAGGGGGCCTCTGTCTGCCACTTCTGTCAAGTGATAGCAACCCGGAGCACAAAATCGGAACTTTTAGAAGTCGGCTCCACTGAGGGATGTCACTCCAGTGGCTCAGCAGGGGGTGGAAACCTCACAGGACCATGTGGTCTCAGGACCCTC
>NW_028046506.1:0-428 GCF_054177405.1 Leptonychotes weddellii
CCCATTTGCTTTTTACAGGAAATGGGAAACCATAAAAATGAAATATTAAAGGTAGGCATTGGGAATCTTCTTAAGCTTGTTTGTAAACATATGTAGTTTCCTTATGTATACATACAAAGTAAAATGAAAGAATCTTTGCTTTAGTGCAGACAGTTCATTTAAATTTCTTGTTAATTGAGCATAGGTATTTTTTTTTTTTAAGGTTTTAAAAATTTATTTATTTAGTTCATACAGAGCTCCCCCCCACTGCCCCCAGCCTTCATCCAGGGCATTTGCAGGACCACATCCTGTTCCTTAGCTTCTTTTATCATCCAGATTGTATCACACGTTTCTTACTGGAGTCCAGGCAATGGAAAATAAACAGACTCACATCTGGGGAATCAACACAGCAACAGTGGCAAAACACACCACCACGAAAGGGCAAAACA
>NW_028046507.1:0-428 GCF_054177405.1 Leptonychotes weddellii
TTCCTTCCTTCTTTCCTTTCCTTCCTTCCTTCCTTCCTTCCTTCCTTCCTTCCTTCCTTCCTTCCTTCCTTTCCTTCCTTCCTTCCTTCCTTTCCTTCCTTCCTTCCTTCCTTCCTTCCTTCCTGTCTTTCAATTAATGAAATTGGAATAGTTATTAATAAGGAAAAAAAAAGGATGTCAATTCCTACTTCATAATGTATAGAAACCCACAAAGCTTTCAGGAGAAAACAGGGGAATGTCATCATGACTTAGAAAGAGAGAGGCAGTGTTCTTAGGACTCAGAAAAGAAAAACCATTAAGTTAGGCTTCATCAAAATGTAAACATTTCTGTTTGTAAACAGACACTTTTGAGAAAATAACTAGGCAACCCACAAACTGAGAGAAAACATCAGTAAAACGGATACTTTACAAAGTATCTGGATATAGAA
>NW_028046508.1:0-428 GCF_054177405.1 Leptonychotes weddellii
ATGGCACTAAATTCCTATCTTTCAATAGTTACCCTGAATGTAAATGGGCTAAATGCACCAATCAAAAGACATAGGCTATCAGATTGGATTAAAAAACAAGACCCATCATATGCTGTCTGCAAGAGACTCATTTTAGAACCAAAGACACCCCCAGATTGAAAGTGAGGTTGTGGAAAATCATTTACCATGCTAATGGACACCAAAAGAAAGCTGGGGTGGCAATCCTTATATCAGACAAATTAGATATTAAACCAAAGACTGTAATAAGAGATGAGGAAGGACATTATATCCTACTTAAAGGGTCTATGCAACAAGGAGATCTAACAATTGTAAATATCTATGCCCCTAACATGGGAGCAGCCAATTATATAAGGCAATTAACAACAAAACCAAAAAAACACATCGACAACAATACAATAATAGTGGGG
>NW_028046509.1:0-428 GCF_054177405.1 Leptonychotes weddellii
ACCATGTATTAGCTTCCTCTTCTAGTTTCATATAAGTGGAATCATGCACTATGTACTCTTTGGCTTCTTCGGTGTAGTTGTTTTGAGATTAAGCCATTTTGTTGTATGTACCAGTCCTTTTTTTTTTTTTTAATTTTTTATTGTTGTGTTAATCACCATACATTACATCATTAGTTTTTGATGTAGTGTTCCATGATTCATTGTTTGTGCATAACACCCAGTGCTCCATGCATAACATGCCCTCTTTAATACCCATCACCAGGCTAACCCATCCTCCCACCCCCCTCCCCTGTAGAACCTTCAGTTTGTTTTTCAGAGTCCATCGTCTCTCATGGTTCGTCTCCCCCGCTGATTTCCCCCGCTTCATTCTTCCCCTCCTGCTATCTTCTTTTTTTTTTTTCTTAACATATATTGCATTATTTGTTTCA
>NW_028046510.1:0-428 GCF_054177405.1 Leptonychotes weddellii
ACAAACATAAAGTTTACGGTCTTAACCTTCCTTAAGTGTACAGGTCACTGGTATTAAGTACATTCATCTTGTTGGGTATCGCCCCCACCATCCAGCTCCAGAACTCTTTTCATTTGGTAAAACTGAAACTCTGTCCCCATTAAACACGGACTCCCTCTCCCCCAGCCTCTAGTACCTGCCATCTACTTTTTTTTTTTTTTTAAATCTCCTTTCTCTCCAACACCACCCAGGCTCCGGTAACCACCATTCTACCCTCTGTTACTATGAGTTCAGCTTTTTTTTTTTTTTTTTTAGATTCTACAACTCAACAGCAGTAAAATCCAACAACCCATTTTTAAGTTGGGCAAAGAAGCTGAACAGACATTTTTCCAAAGAAGACATACAGACGGCCAACAGGTACACGAAAACGTACTGGACATCACTCATCA